>NW_015160286.1:0-9511 GCF_001447785.1 Gekko japonicus | reverse complement strand
TTCTGGGTATGCCTTTTCCTCATAGCGTTGGCCTTTCAATCTCAGACCTAATAGGTTAAAATCATTAGGGTGGATCAGGAAAAGGTAGAAGGCAGAAAATGAAAATAAAGCAAAAGATGAACCAAGGCACACCTCTAATGAGCAGTTTTTGAGTTAATTTGCAGTGTAACTAGAAAATACAATTATTCTACATGCAGGGAACTTTTCTGGGGGCAGGAGGGTGGAGGCAAGCAAAATATTAGTGGCTACTGAACTGAACACCGTTTTATTGGTCAGGCCATTCAAATACTGGCTGGTTGGCATCTCTGTTGGGAAGGCCTCCATGAAAGGGGCTTTTTTCGGCATTCGGCCACACTTTCAGGGCTGGGGGTCCAGAGACAACCAAAATCCACACTCCACAAGCAATTCAGTGTAAGCCTTCATTTACTGGCCTGACCAGTCAAACTGTGTTTGGTTAAGGAATCACTTACGCAGTCTGAAAAGACTGTGAACTCCCCATTCTTCACATGATTATGGCTATTGAAAAACTTCCCCCATCGATGCCTCTCAAGATTTATGTCTATCTGTTTTTATTCACATAATCCCCCAATCCTCACTGCAGCTAACAACCCTGTTAAAAGATTTAATATTTGAACAAGAGTATGTGCGTTATAAAATCCAGTTCACAGCTGTGGATGAGGAAAGCTGACTTTCTAAAAGGCGTAATGAAAAATGATTTTCCATCTAGTGTTTTGAGAATATAATATGAAGCTCAGGTACATCACTGTTTGGTATGACAGCTGATGACTTGGAATTCAACCTAAGGGCTCGTCTGTGTTCTCATTTTCATGGCTTGTGTGACCCTATTGCTTTTTTCTTTTCTACACATGTTTTGCTCCCTCTAGTGGTTGATTTGATAGTACATCACGGTATGTCGGTATATCTCCCTTCAGATTTAAACTGCAGGTTTTTATGGAGACACAAAGAGATGTGATATCGAATCAACCCCTAGAAGGATCAAAACACATGTAGGGGGAGGGGAAACAAAGCACTTGGGACATACAAGTAACGAGAATGCAGAAGATCTCCAGGTGACTTTGTACAATGGAACAAATTTTGGCATGTTGAAGAACAGGATCGTGTTATAAACAGTAAAACTCTGTCTCATGAAGCTTTCAGAAATGAAATTAAAGGAAGAGGCCTAACAGGACCTGGATAGTGACCAATGATTTATAAGCAGTAATGAATTAAGAATAAAAAACATCAGGGATGTATAAGTTAGAACTTTACAAATCAAGAAGTGATCTGTACCACGCCCATTCTTTATCATCAGAGGTGCTCTGAATGCAACCACAATTATTTCCAGTTATTTATGGATGCCTGGAAGTCTTCTGATCTGAGAGTTATTTTCATGTCTTGATGACACTAAAGGGTGTAAGAGGCTGTGAGGTGGGAGAGTGGCTCAATTAGTATGTGCCTGACAGGGACATTATTCAATCAGAACATTAAACCAACATCCTCAACCAAACAGGATTGTCCAGTTGCCATTTCTGTGGACTGTGTTGCCTCCTTCACAGATAATAATGGTCTTGGGATTTTTGTGTTTTATGATTTGTTATATGTTGGCTTGCCCTAACATGAATAGCCCAGGCTAGCCGGAACTCATCAGGATTTGAAAGCGAAGCAGGGCTGGCCTTGGTTAGTATTTGGATGGGAGACCACCAAGGAACACCAGGGTCGCCATCCAGAGGCAGGAAATGGCAAACCACCCCAAGTTGGCTGCAACTTCACAGCAAAAAACAACAACAAAGTATTGTCAGCTATTTCGTTCTCTAGGGCTGCACCTGCCTGCTATACAGCAAGAGGAAAAACCTTTCACCAGCAGGAAACCAAGGCAGTGTAACTATGCTGGAGACTTAGGCAGCTTGCTGTCAGCCTCTTGAACAAAGTTACTCTCAGCAGCACTCACTGAAGGTGATTTGTTTATTGAAGAATAAAGATGTTCCAGCTAAGAATGTCATTGAGTCAGAACTGATATTCTGGCGCGAAAACCCTCAGTTTTACCTGGTTCAAATGTAGCCCCTACAATCACACTGACCATTCATTTTTGCCAAGCTAGTGCGCCTCTAACTTCCCCAACCTGTAAATCATCTGTTTGTTATCTCAGCTAAGGTGGCAAGCAGGGAGACAGAGAGACAGACCCAGGCCATCTGGCAGGCATCTCTGGGAAAGGAAGGTGTATTGCCCTGCAATAAAGCCATTCTCGCTCACACACATTCACACTCCCGCCTCCCCTGGAATTTCCCCAAGTACATGGCAAACAAGTTAGCGAGGTTGTCATTCTGCCCCTCAAATGCCTCACCCTCCTGGTTTGTGGGGGTGCTGTTTATGAAACGCACACACTAGTTTGGGAGTGTTTTACATGTTTCTCCTGCACACATTCATTATGGCTGGGATCAAAGTCCTTCCATTTGATGAGATAATACAGGTGGCCACGTTTCACTTTAGTCCTCCACTGCTTGGTGTAGTTCTCCATGTACAAACAGGGGATGGGGAGCTGCAGGACGAGGTCTCCAATTCGATGGTCCTGGATCCTTCTTCATTAGACTAAAATGGAAAACAGGATGAACATGACGCAAGCTTTCTCAGCTGAGTTAGTGTGAGTCAGCTCACAGTTTTTTAGCCTCTGGTTCACACACTTTTGTCTTAGCTCAGGAAGGATGGCTCCAGAGCAAACTAATTTATGCAGTAGCCAAATCGTTCGCTCACAGCTTTAATGCCTGTAGCTCACAAAGTAGAATTTTTGCTCACTAGACTCCACAGCCTAGAGGGAGCATTGGACATGATGCAAGCTTTCAGGTAGTTCAACCTCAGCAGTCACTTTATTAATTAGGCGCACCACTTTAAAGGGAACCAGGTACTTCCACCACATTTTTTCCCCTGGCTGCAGGCCTCTGAGATTTTTTGTGGAGATGTACACCGAGTCTCCCACTTTCTAGTCCCACTCTTGGATCCTCCCTTTGTTGGCGTGTCAATTGTAATCCTCTTTGGCTTTAGCTAACGTCTCTTTGAGAGCCACCCATCCCTGAGTTACTTTGGACCACCACGTTTGAGCATCTCCTGGATTGGCTTTCCCAGGGCTCAGAGTAGGGAGGGGGCCTCTTCCATAGCCGTGGACTGCCTTAAAGGGGGAAATGCCAATGGAGCTGTGCACTGAATTGTTGTAACTATATTCAGCAAATGGAAGCAGATCGACCCAGTCATCCTGCTGGTAGTTTATGAAACATCTAAGAAATTGCTCCAACACTTGATTCGTCCATTCTGTTTGCCCATTTCTAGAGGCTGAAGGAGATCTGGAACTTTCCCAGTTCGTCATTTGGCCATCAGGCAGGTCTAGCATGAAGCTACATATTGGGATATATCCTTACACATGTGGGGCCACCAGAATTGCCTCTGGATGAGATTTAGAGTCTTTAGGTATCTGAAATGTCCAGTCAACTCCCAAACCATTTCTTACCCAGTTCCTGAGGGTCTGTCCCCCCCCCCCAGTAATTGTGTTTTAGAGAGCACAGTGGGTTGCAGTGGACAGAGAAAGGAAGAAAAGGCTGCCTTCCATCAACGGAAAATGACCTTTGGATCTGATGCAATATATTCAACGTCTACAGATGAATATGGCTGTAACCTTATTATGTTAAGATGTCTATTCAAGGGGGAGATGGACCCCTTCGTTCACATCCCCCCTTCTGTTTCCCATTTCTACCCTAACCCAATAGATTCCTCTAATATCTCTTTAAATAATATTTTAATGTTATAATGGACTTCTCATTCAAGGAGGAGATAGGTACTGTCTCTACAAGAATGTGGCACCAGAGGTCAATTCAGAGTAAAGTTCTGGGCTGGCAACCCCACCTTACAGACTACTGGCACCCACGACAGCTGGCAAACGTTTTGTTTGACGGTTGGGTGGAGGTATCTCCCTCACCTTGTGGCTCAGGAAAGAAAACCAAGATGTTACCCCCATTCCTTTCCAGAAAACAAGAATCTCTCAGTTTGTGTTTACGAGAAGATTGTGAGTCTCACTCCAGCGGGAGAATAAAAAGGGAAGTTGTGAACGTTGCTCTCAGCCAAACTGAACTTGGAGGTCATGCAGCCCTTCAGAGAATGTGTTATTTCATCCTACAGTGAATGCAAATGCCCCCCCGCCTTTCAGGAAAGCCACAATTCCCAGACTCATGGACTGACTGGAATACCAACGCTTAGGTGAAGCTCTGCAGAGTGTGCCAAACCTGAAGCCACTAGACAACAACTTGTGTTGGTTAAACCAAGTAGAAAGCTCCCATTAGACGATGTTACAGGACTGTAAAAAAACACACAACAACATTGGCCGGGGTGAATGTATGTGCACATATCTCAGCATGTGCACATCAGAGCAACTGAGCAATAGCTTTCAGAGAAAGTCTTCTCGTGTCACAGAGCACCTTCAAATCAGCTTGGTATAGTGGTTAAGAGTGGCAGACTCTACTCTGGAGAACCTGGTTTGACTCCCCACTCCTCCATATGCAGCCAGCTGGGTGACTTTAGGTCAGTCACACTTCGCTCAGAGCTGTTCTCTCACGAGCTCTCAGGCCTCTCTCAGCCCCACCCACCTCACAGGGGGTCTGTTGTGGGGAGAGGAAGGGAAGGAGACTGTAAACTACTCTGAGACTCCAAGTGAAAGGCGGGGTATACATCCAAAAATAATCATTCGTCTTCTTCTTCCAAGCAGAGTGAAGGAGTAACATAGGCCAATGGAAGAAAAAGCAGGGAAGAGACAGACAGGAGGGAGATCTCAAAAGTGTGGAGCTCAAGAGGAGTTAGGAGTTAGGATGACCCTCACAGCCCATGACGGTAATTCCCAGTCACGGCTAAGATGGACGACTAATAAAAGAGGACAGAAAATTTCAAAATAGAAAATGAAAGAGGACAGCATTTTTATAGGCACACATAATTATTATAGTTCTCTCTGCTCTGTAGGTGCTGACTGTTGTTGGGAAACTTCTTTAGGTCCCTCCTGCTCTCCCTTCTTATTGCTCAATCTTTAATTCAACCCAAAGAGACTGGTCACCTTTAGACACCCTTGTTCCCGGAGCAGGTGACTCTGGGTCCCCTGTGATTGTTCTGGATTCAAGTCTCTGTGGCTATTCAGCTGGTTTTAGTGATTAGAAGCAGAACATGGACATTTCAGAGGACAGTTTTTTTAAAAAGTAGACATCTGGCCATTCTAGTCACCCAAGACTGGAACTGAATCATCTTCTGGAGTTGTGCTCTGACCCAAGTGAACACATTCAGCATAAAAGGGGGGGGGGGTTTGGAGGCTATACAAGAAATGCTGGAAAAATTTTCTTGAAACTATCTGACAACCTAAACTCTGGTTGCCCTGAGAGCCAGTTTGGCGTAGTAGTTAGGAGCACAGACTTTAATCTGGGAGAACCGGGTTTGATTCCCCACTCTTCCACATGCAGCTGCTGGTGTGACCTTGGGTTAGTTACAAGTCCTTTCAGAGCTGTTCTCTCAGAGCTCTCTCAGCCCCACCTACCTCACAGGGTGCCTGTTGTAGGGAGGGGAAGGGAAAGGAGATTGTAAGCCACTCTGAAACTCCTTCGGGTAACTCCAATCTTCTTCAAATCAGAAAGCAACACAGTGGGTGTTTTTTCCAATATATGTTTTAGTAGGGTTGCCAACCTCCAGGTGGTAGCTGAAGATCTCCTGGGATCACAACTGATCTCCAGGCGACGGAGATCAGTTTTACCCAGTAAAAATGGCCTCTTTGGAAGGTGGACTCTATAGCATTATACTCCATTGAAGTCTCTCCCCTCCCAAACCCTGCCCTCCTCAGGAATTTCCAGGTATTTCCCAAACTGGACCTGGCAACCCTAGTTTTTAGATCAAAGATAACATCCTGTACAGAGGAGATAGTAGGGTTGCCGGACTCCAGGTGGTGGCTGGAGACCTTCCACTACTACAACTGATGTCTGGGCTGCTTTGGAAAATGGCTGCTTTGGAAGTTGGCCTCTATGGCATTATGAACCAAACCCTTCCCTCCTCAGGTTCCACCCCCAACTCCAGGTATTTCCCAACCCCGAGCTGGCAACCCTAGGAGATGGCCCAACTTCCTAGCCATAGGAATGACATCAAATCCTCCAGGCCTTGTAAAATGGACTCAGAGAAATGCAAAACAGGATACGATAATTTAAAGGCTCTTCAGTCCCTTCCCCAGCCCCTCCCTTGAAAACAGCAAACCATGCCCTGTTAAAAGAGGATTGCTTGGCTGGGGGCGGGGTGGGTTAAGAAGAAGAGGAAGAGATTGGATTTATACCCTGCCCTTCACTACCCAAAGGTGTCTCAGAGCGGCTTACGAACTCCTTTCCCTTCCCCTCCCCACAACAGACACTGTAGGTGGGGCTGAGAGGGCTCTGACAGAAACTGCTCTTTTTCAAGGACAGCACTTGTCAGAACTATGGCTTGCCCAAGATCATCCAGCCAGGTGGAGGAGTGGGGAATCAAACCTGGTTCTCCCAGATTAGGGTCTGAGCACTTAACTACTACACCAAACTGGCAGTTAACCACTACACCAAACAGATGTCAACTCATTGTGTGCTCAAAGGGAAGAAGCAAAATCCTTGAATCCCTGTGTTGTGATTTTAATCCCTTGCTCCTTTCCCATCCTAGAAGAGAATGGAAACTGGGGGCACCTCATCCCCTCATGAGGAAGGGGGCAGGCAGGCAGGGGCAGCAGATGCTGCCTGGTGGCTCCTTAATCCTCCCCAATTGAACATGCTGGAGCGGGACCATGTCAATGTCTAGAGCAGCAAGCAAACAGGTTTACGATGCTTCGACGTTCCCGCTTATAAAAACAGAATGGTTGCTTCCTGTAGGCCGACATTGTAGGTGCATGTGTGTTGGGGGGGGGGAGTTATGAAACCAGGTATCAGAGTTGAGGTCTGGAGGGTTGCAGTCGAGCCCTTCTAATTACCACCACCACCACCACCACCACCCCACTACCAGCTCATTGGACTAAATGGGGAGTGTCTGCGAATGGAAGATGGGATTGAGATCCAAACTCCGAAATAACAGAAGTATGGGGAGGGGAAAGAAAGTAGAGCTGCCCGCACTGCAACTCTGCAATTTGGGGGTGGAGCCTGGGGAAGGCGAGGTTTGGGGAGAGGAGGGACCTCAAAAGGAGGGACCCATAATGCCATAGACTGCATCCTCCAAAGCAGCCATTTTCTCCAGGGGAACTGATGGTAATTCTGGGAGATCTCCAGGCCACACTTGAAGGTTGGCGACCTTAAGAGAAAGCAACACACACACATTAAAGATAATTCTCCTTTCCCATTCATTACATTATTGTTGTGATGGCTTTTTGGCTCTCCTTGGAAGCTTGGCAGAGACGATGCTCTTCATCTCCTGCTTATCCTGTTTGGCCAGGGTCCCATTTTTCCTCTGGCTTCTGCAACCTCTCTCCCAAATGACAGAATTAATCTCATATTATATTTCACGTGATTTTATGGGAGTCCCCATGACAAAGCTTAGCATGCTGGTTTTCCCATATCCCAACAATTAAACCTTTGTGTTCCCAGCTCCCCGAAACCAGCATGCCTCCCCCAAGCCTAGCACAATAAACAGATGTACCTACCTCCTACTGAATCAGACTGCTGGCTGAGTACTCTTCACTGTGGTCGGCAGTGGATCTCCAGGGTTTCAGGAACAGGAATCTGTCCCAGTCCTGCTATTAGGGTTGCCAACCTCCAGGCAGGGCCTGGACATCTCCTGGAATTACAACTGATCTCCAGATGCCACAGATCATTTCTACTGGAGAGAGTGGCTGCTTTGGAGGGTGGACTGTATGGCATTATACTAACCTTCTACACCAAGACCAGTATGGCTCCACTAAGATTGACAAATTTTTGCTTGCCTGGTCTCCGATACTCCATTTCATGGGCTCCTTTTGTTGTACAGAGCTTTATGCATATGTCATCACCAAAACTTAACTCTTGAACACTGACTTTGTGATCTGTTTCAGAATTTCACTCTATTCAAATGTCTGCTGTAGATTTTATATTTGTAGGATCTCTATGCTCTGGAGTTGTATTATGTGCTGTTTTTTTGTATGTTGTCTTTGATTTTAATAATTTTTTTGAAAACTCAAAAAAAATGTACCTCTCAATAAAGTATGTCACACAGTAGTTAGGTTTCCCAACTCCAGGTTGGAAATTCCTGGAGATTTGGGGGGTTTGTAATTTTCATATTTATAATATTATTGTTAATGTTAAAAAAACATTGAGCGCACTTTACACAGTTCCTGTGGCTCTATCTTTTCATGTCTATGGACTGTGACCATATTTGTCTTTGTACATACTGATTTCTGCCAGTAACATTGTTTTAGGATTCTTCTGTATCTGTGAAATTTCCAGATTCTCCAAGATTTTTCTTTCTGCTAATAGTTTGGCATAAATTTGTTTCTTGCCTGTACGTTTATGCTCCCATTCTAATGTTGCAATGTGGGACATTGTTTCAGCCCTAATTTGATCTTTCTCTTTTTTTAGGTGCAGTGAAATAGATGGAGCCATGCAGAATGGCTTTCATGATGTCCCAGAATATTGGAAGAGGAGTTGCAGCCATTTCATTGTCCTTAAAAAATGTTTGGTGTCTGAGTTCAGCTTCTACCGAATGGACTGTTTTAATAAAATGCTTTTATCAAGAGACCATTGTCTGCCTTTAACAGCCAAAGAATTAAGGGCAATGTGACAGTCTAACCATGCATGGTCGGTGAGGTATCTGAGGCTTATGTTAGATGAGGAAACTAATGGAAGAGCTGAGTTGGATACAAGCGGATAGTCAATCCTCATGAATATGTCATGCTGGGCTGAGTAGTAGGTGTAATCTTGTTCCGTAGAGTGCAGCATTCTCCAGACATCCTGTAACTGGTATTTTGTGAACAATTTATCTAGTTTAGTCACAGAAAAGGCTGATCAAGCTTGCCTGGGTTTAAGAAAGGACCTGTCCAATTTCCCATCTGCTATGAAATTGAAATCGCCTCCTATAATAACTACTCTGCTCTGGAAAGCTTGAAGCCTTAGAAAGATGTCATCCAAAAATCTGATTTGGTCTCTAGTTGGCACATACACCGAGGCAAATGTAAATTGCTTCCAGTTAATCTCAGCCTTTACAAAGATGAAATGGTCCAATGGGACAGTTAGAGAAGCTTCCAGGGCAAATTTGACTTCCTAAGTGAATAAAATCACCACACCCCTGTCTTTGGATGTTCCTGGTGCTTGGAACTGAAGAGGGAATATTGATGATTTCAGGATCTGATGTGTGATTCTTGCAGAAATAAAATAAGAGATTGAAGGCACTTCACATGATGTAATACCCCTTTCTTCTTGATCAAATTGTTGAGACCCCTAATATTAACAGAGCTTATCTCGTAGGAACCCACCATAGTATTAGGGATCAGATACTAACTATGTGTCCGATTCCCCATGCATTTGAA
>NW_015160285.1:276967-325478 GCF_001447785.1 Gekko japonicus | reverse complement strand
AGTACTTTTATGGGGCAGCAATGGTTCCATCCGGCACAAGACAGGAACACATTAAGATGGTTTTACAGTAAAAATGTAAAAGTAATTATTTTAAGGGGTTTTTTTGTTCTTTTGTTCTATTGGTGAACATAAGGTTGCCAGCCTCCAGGTGGGGCCTGGAGATCTCCCGGTTTTACAACTGATCTCCAGCTAACAGAGATCATCTACGCTGGAGAAAATGGCTGCTTTGAAGGGTGGACACTATGGCCTTGTACCATGCTGAGGCCCCTCCCCTCCTCAGACCCTGCCCTCTCCGGGGTCCACCCCCAAAGTCTCCAGGTATTTTCCAACCCAGAGCTGGCAACCCTATGTGGACATGATTGGGAACTGTTGCCATGCCTGATTGGGTCAGTCCCTTGCAGGGTCAGCATTAATTTCTCACTTGTCTGGCTGTGCTTTTTGGAGGTTTGGGGTGAGGGCAGGGGGCCTCAGCTTCTTCCACATCCATTTTTTTTAGTTAATACCAAGTTAATAGTTGCAACTTTCCAGCAACACAAAAGAAGCCTGGAGGCCGGCGACTCTACGGCCTATGCCCAAAGGATTTAACCAGTTTGCCTCGCAAACAGAAGCTTCAGTGCTGGGTGGAAGTCCCCTGCAGGCCTGGATTGCATCCTCAGGAGTCCACTGGAAGGAGAGTGTGGCATTTCTTCATGTCTCTCTCTTTTTCCTTTTGTGGTACTGGGCAGGCTTGTTTGTCTGTGTAAATATATAAATGACTGTACAGCAACTCTGCTAGGGTTACCAGCCTACAGGTGGGGTCTGGAGTTGTCCCAGAATTGCCTAAACAGGGATCAGGTAGGAAACAGCAGTTTCAGAGGGTGGACTTTACGGCATCACGTCCCCACTGAGGTCCCTCCCCCTTCCCAAACACGGCTCTCCCCAGGCACCACCCCCAAAATATCCAGGAACTTCCCAAGCTGGAGCTGGCAAGCCTGACGGAAATGGAAGGACATCCAAGTGTGGCAGGCTACAGTCCGGCAGCCCAAAGAGGATTTGTGGGGTGATGAAAGGTGGGCTGCTTTCACACCTTCACATGTCTCTTTCTGAGAAAGAGTAATGTCATGACATCAGGGGGAGGTCCCAACTCTCTAGGATTCTCCAAAAACTGTACTTCTCTAGTTCCTCAGTTTTCCCTCCACTGGCCTCTGAGGTGCAGGTGGTCAACTGAGGGGATTGCTGGGAGGTTCTCCTTCCATAGTGGGAGACCTGGCACCCCTAAGGACATTTGATTCTAAAACCTTATTCTGTGTGTTTCACCAAATCCAATTTCTTTTGTTGTTCATTGCCTGGTGGGGGGTAGTGGTGGTGAAGGTTCCCTTTCTTGTTCCTTTTGGGGGTATGTGGAGCTGTGCCGTCTCTCTCTTCCCCCCACCCCCAAGTCATTGTTTCTTATGGATAGGGATGGGGAGAAAGAATGGGATATCTCGTGGGTAAGAAACTGTCACTTGTTGGCTCTCAAGTTTACTGTAAGCTTTGGTTTTTCTGAGCAGAGGTGTTATTGGTTCTTGCCTGTGCTGGGCTGACTTCATTGAAGTGCTTGGGCAAAACATGTGTACTCCCTGGAGGTGGAACAGGCCACTGGAGCCACAGGAACACCTTGTTCCTGCTCTGACCTCCTCCCTTTCCTTGGCAACTGCTATACCCATGGTGTTACTTGCACAGATCAGATTGTTCTTCAGGTCGTTGCTCCTCTGTATGGCTGTGATCATGCCAATTATACTTCTTGTAATTAAGTGTCTTTCCAGTAAGACAGAACAAAAAGTGATGGCAGAAGTAGAAGGTGCCAATCAGAAGACAGCAGTTGCCACACAGGAACATAAGGGGAAAGACATGTAGGGCCCTAGCCCATGAAATCCATCCCCTATCCTGCTCTGCCACACCCTTTCTGCCCACACGTGGCTTTTTCGAGGCCTCGTAGAATGGCTGCACTGTTCTGAGCTGCTCTCCCAGTCTAATGGTGTTTTCCTTCCGCAATGCTACTCTACAAGTGGTGTCCTGGCACTAGAAAAGCAAACAAGCTCTCTTACAGCTCCTACAGAGCCAGACTTACC
This sequence comes from Gekko japonicus, assembly GCF_001447785.1. Classification (NCBI taxonomy): domain Eukaryota; kingdom Metazoa; phylum Chordata; class Lepidosauria; order Squamata; family Gekkonidae; genus Gekko; species Gekko japonicus. The sequence continues at coordinate 323,388 of NW_015160285.1, read as the reverse complement.
TGGCGCCTGTTGATGGATTTGCATTCAGTTCTTACAAATGAAACATTTTTTTTTTCAAACTGGAATTTTCCTCCGCCACTCACTCTGCATTCTTGTTATGAGGCTTGCCTTTGTTGTTTACGTCTCCAGAAAAATGATCCTGGCTGACTGGAGAGGGTGCTGTACGACTGGAGAGCTGCCATCTGCAAGGACAGAGCCAGCCGCGTTGCGGAAAGGTCAAGGAGAGCTGCAGGGCAAGGGGAGCAAAGCTGCGCTAAGCTAATAACGAGGAGGAAAAATTCCAGCGTAATCTCTGCCTCCTACCTGCCGCTTGCTCTGTTGCTTTTCCCTTAGCAACCTCGAGAGAGAGCAACGAGCAGACTGGAGAGAGAGACTGCTCCAGGCATCACCTGACATAATTAATTTTAGATCAAACTCGGCTCAGCATCACGGACCTCTGTCCTACGGTTTCCTCAGCATCAAGGCAACTTCAGTACAAGCAGCCGAGATTTCAGGAAACAATTTTATAATAGCCCGGAACACATTGGTATGTTGGAATGGCAAGGCCCCCTGTCAAAGCACGCTGCCGCTCTACAAAGCATATCCTCTGGCTCAGCATTTTGCAAGACAGCCTGGAAACCCAGTGAAAAGTGAAAGGGGCCAGAACTGAAAAGATCATTTTTTTTGCTTTGAGACCGAGTTCAGTGAAACTGTTTTGCTCAGATACGCTGCTTTCAGTCCCCCGAAACTGTTCACAATACTTCACCCAAAAGAAACGTCACCCACCCACCCTCCTCCTATGCCCACCACCAGGACCCCTGCCCCCTCCAACATACCCCCCCCACCTGCCTGGGCATCCTTGGCCTTCCTGCTCATGACCACTCCCACAGACACCAGCATGCCCTTTCCTCAGCGGCACTATCAGGTGTGTGTGGCTGGGGAGGTCACTGCTGTAATTGCCGCTATCTGCAAAGTCTTCCCTGGGAGTGGAGGGCAGCCCAGGTAGCTGGGAGTGTAGGAGGGAGAGCTCTTGCTAGCAAGTGGGCAAAGGAAGGGTGCACAGGCAGGTGGCAGAAGAGGTGTGTGGGCTGGGGTCAGTGGCACTGCCAGAAGCCTTGGGTCTTGCCAGATGCCCCAGCTCAGGGTATGCTGCAGCTGCCCCTGAACAGGCTCCTGGAAGAAGCTGGAGGCTTCTAGTCTCCTTTTCAGTGAACGCAATAGACAGAGCTATTCCAGAGAGCTTTTGGGGCAGGCTGAGCCTGGGCAAAGGAGGATACCCTGCTTGTGGGGCACAGGGCATTTTCAGGACAGTTTTTAATGTATTTTTATATATGTTTATTTATTTATTGCATTTATACCCCGCCCTCCCCGCGAACGGGCCCCGCAAATGTTGCTATAGTGTTCATTTTATCAAATTGTTTTTACTTTGTTGTTACCCACTTTGGTTCCTTACGTGGTTAAGAGAAAGGCAGATATATAAACATTTAAAAATAAATAAATTCATCACATGTAAACTTACTTAGGAGTACATTGTACTGAATTCAACAACACTTATGTCTGAGTAGGAATTTTGTAGACTCAGGCTGTATGTTCTAAACTAGCAATTTTCCAAAAAGATCAAAATGCTAAACACAGACATGTTTCTAAGGTGGAAAAATCAAATTAGATCAAAACTACAATATGTATTTTATTTTGGCATGCTAATCTTATTAGCACTGTATTTTAGAGATGTGCGAAAATGAATTCTCAAGCCAAAAATAAATTTTAAAAATGCTGTTTGGGGTTGTTACTGCAGTTTCCTAGAATGGTATTAGGAATCCAGAATTCTTAGTGAAACAAAACCACTCCCCCCCCTCCAAAAAGTGTGTTGCTTTTGTGTCTGGGTGTTTACCAAGCCAGCAGCACCATGTGCACATGTTCATCATGTTGTTCTTTGATTCCACTTGCCTTTCCAAGCAACACAAGCATCCTTTCTACCAATCGGATCCTGGCAAGGAAGAAGCACAGTTAAGTGCTCTCAGCCAAACATTTTTGCAGACAAGCTTCAGAAAAGGAATGCCGCTTGTGTTCCCATTGTTGTTTTTTCTTCCACTGGTTGCCTGGACAATAGCATTCTTCCTTCCAGTTGGATCCTTTCAAGAGAGGAGCACAGAGCACTTCCATAGAAGTATATAGAGTGGTATGCATGCACAGAAACGTGCCTACTGTGGGGTCTGGTAAAACAGAGCCCCTTTGTTGCATGTGCTTAAGGGGGGGGGCTTGAAAAGAGGTGGAGGACTATTTCCATGCCATTTTGGTGGTATAACAGCTTGAAAAGAATGGTACTGGAAATTCAGAACCAAAAAACGCCCCATGGATTTTTAACCTGAACCGGTAATACCATATCCAAAATGAAGCAATTGCAGGAAAAATGTTCTATGAATCATCACTTTCTCACCTTCACCTGTTATGGGGGGACATTTTGGACTGCAGTGGCTAGGAGGAGACAAGAAAGTCATACTCCATGGGCAGAAATCTTCTGTTGCATCCAATGCCAGTGAACACAAAACAGATCTGGAGATCTTTAGGGTCTCACACGACCTTCTCTCACATGACCAACTACCCGATTCTTGTGACTGGAGTTGCAGAAAATTGAACCTGGGACCTTCTGTATGCAAAGCAGGTACTCTACCCCTTAGCCGTATCCCCTACCTTTTAGCAAGTCAATATAGCATGATGCAATACCTTGTCACAGGCTTGTTTTTGGCTCATGTGGGCTACAAAACTCCACATAACTTCTGCTTCCTTGGCAACATCAGGGTTTCACATTCATCTGTTGAATTAACTACCATAGAAGCATTCAGAGCATCAAGCTTCAAGGCTGATCTAAATTCATTGGATGCACTGTTGTAGTTCTCAATAAAAGGCTTTTTTCATTTCACAGTCATGTGATCCTTCTGCGTCCTGGCATATTGGACACTTGGGAAAAGTTCAAGCAGGGCTCCTCGAGAATTTATTCACTTCACTAAGGGCCAGGTCAGATGATATGAAGGCACTCTGCTCTGCTACATATGGTCAGGAAGAAGCGTTTTTCTAACAATTTGTTTCACCTGGCACCCCTGTGCCACCTCTGATCCTGGCAAGGGCCTAACATTCAAATCAGGTGTACATGCACAAAGATTTCTCAGGGTTTCTCAGGGGGGAAAAATAGGTAACTGAGCACATGTTCTAGACAAGTGTATATCCAATTAGAATGCTAAGCCCCTGAGGTGGATACTCAGATGACTTGAGCAGGCAGGTGTATCCTTGCTCCCTGCCATATCTAAAAGAGCACTTTCATCCATCTAATCGAGCCCTTAGTGACTGGCAAATGTATGTGTGAACTGGCTCAAACGGAAGAATACAGTATTAAGATACTCTTAAGAAGTTCTCTCAGTGCAGTTAGAGTTAGGAGGGTTCATTCTCACATGAATTCATTCCTGGTTTGGACCAGCACAAGTCCAGAAAATCAGGCCCAGAAAATCAACCTATTTCTGTGCAAAATAAAGGTGAAAAAGCACTTTTTTGCTACAGTACCCCACTGATAGTTTAGTAAAATAGCAGAGTCCAACAAGATTCCAAGACCCCTAACAATCTGATAGAGATAATTTGATCCTACCAAAGGAAGGAATTCTATTTATTTATTTATTTATTCGATTTATACCCCGCCCTTCCCACCAAGGCTGGCTCAGGGAGGCTTACATAAAATGCATATATAAATACAATTTAAAACGTACATAAAACATCCATAGAAAATCAGTATCCATTTTTAAAACTGTCAGAAACAATTAAAGAGAAGACCAGAAATTCCTAAATCCAACCGTACCACTACTTAGCTGTTAGTCCTGGTGGTATTCTCAAATTGTCTCAATTTGATCAAGTAACTATGCGGCAGGATAGACTAAGGGTGGTAAAACCAGGGCACAGGGTCACTCGTCAGTGTTTAAGGCAGCTCCTAGTCGAAAGCCTGGTGGAAGAGCTCCATCTTACAGGCCCTGCAGAACTGTAAAAGGTCCCACAGGGCCCTGATCTCCTCTGGGAGCTCATTCCACCAGTACGGAGCCACCACTGAGAAGGCCCTGGCCCTGGCTATCGCCAGTCTAGCATCTTTGGGGCCTGGGAGGACCAGCCAGTTTTGAGCCCCTGAACACAGTGCTCTCTGGGGAACATATGGGGAAAGGCGGTCCCTCAGGTATGCCAGACCCTAACCATAAAGGGCTTTAAAGGTCAAAACCAGCACCTTGAAGTGAATCCGGTATGCTATTGGCAGCCAGTGCAATGCTTTCAGCACAGGCTGGATGTTCTCCCACAGCATTTTGCACCTGCTGCAGCTTCCAGATTTGGGACAAGGGCAGACCCATGTAGAGAGCATTACAGTAGTCTAATCTCAAGGTGACCATTGCGTGGATCACTGTTGCCAAGTCATTGCGTTCAAGGAAGGGAACCAACTGCTTGATCAGCTGAAGATGGTAGAAGGCTGACTTGGCAGCGGCTGCTACCTAGGCCTCCATTGTTAAAGAGGCATCCAGGAGCACTCCCAAACTCCTAACCTTTGATGCTAGCACCAACTACACCCCATCAAACATTGGGAGTGGGATCCCTACCCTCGGGCCACCCTGGCTCAGACACAGGACCTCCGTCTTCGTTGGATTCAGTTTCAGTTGACTCGGTCTAAGCCAACCAGCCACAGCTTGTAATGCCTGGTCCAGATCTTCCGGTCTGAAGTCTGACTGGCCGTCCAACAGCAGATAGACCTGGGTGTCATCCGCATACTGGTGACACTCTAGCCTAGCCCATGCCTCCAGGAAATCTGGGCAAGGGGGCTCATATAGATGTTAAACAACATTGGGGAAAGTACTGCCCCTTGAGGCACACCACAAGTCAGTGGATGCCTTCGGGATAGCTGTTCTCCTAGCACCATCCTTTGTCCCTTACCTTGAAGGAAGTATGGAGCCATTGCAAGGCAAGTCCCTGAACTCCAGAGTCAGCAAGGCGATGGATCAGTAGCAGATGGTAGACCGTGTCGAACGCTGCCAACAGTTCCAACAGCAACAGCACTGCCTATCTGCCTCGATCCAGGTGCCTCCTGAGGTTGTCCGTGAGGGTGCTGTCTCCGTCCCGTGTCCTGGGCAAAAACCAGACTGGAAGGAGTCTAGGGTAGAAGCATTGTCCAAAAAGTTCTGTAACTGAACTGCCACAGCCCTCTCTATTAACTTGCCCAAATAGAGTGGGTTGGAAACCAGCCGGGAGTTAGCCAATTCGGCTGGATCCAAAGAAGTTGTTTTTCAAGAGGGGATGAACCACAGCCTCTTTGAGTGTCCCAGGGAACTGACCCTCCAAGAGGGATTTGTTGATAATCTCCCTCAAAACCAGTATGACCAGCTTTCACTAGCCATGATTGGCACGGATCGAGGAGACACGTGGTGGGGCGTACAGTTAAGAGCAATTTGTCAACTTCCTCTAGGCTGAGTGGACTGAAATGATCCATAACCTGACTTGAAGATGTGCATGGAACCTCAAGTTCACTCACTGTCTCAACTGTGACGGGGAGGTCACGACAGAGCGACAAGACTTTATCTGCAAAGTAGCTCACAAAGGCCTCACAGCCAATATCCAATCCCCTAACGTTTGACCTGTCTTGTGGCTGAGTCATCATGGACCGAATTGTTCTAAACTATTGGGCTGGGCATGAGCTCACAGACACAATCAAAGCTGCGTAGAATAGTACCCTCAAGAATATAACTTTTGCCATTTAGCATCACCTCTATCTTGTCTGGATTCAGCTTCTGCTTGTTTCTCTCAACCATTTGACCACAGCCAGTTTTTAAGAAAAAGTTATATACAGCTGGGTGTCATCAACATATCGATGATACCCAACCCCCAAGCTATGGACAAGTTCACTAAAAAGGTTTCACATAACTATTGAAAAGCACAGGTAATAGCACAGAGTCCTACAGAGCCAGAGGTCATTTCGGGGGGGATCGCGGGGGATCGCAGTTCCCCCGGGTGAGGTACGGGGGCGGGGCACATGACGAAGCCCCGCCCCCTGCTTCCAGCCGCCCCGCTTCCGGACCTCATTCAGCCAGGAGGAGGCAGGAGAAGAGGGAGGGTAAGTTGCTTCCTCCCTGCCTCTCCCCACCCCTGCCTGCCTGGGGCCAGGGAGGGCCTTCGCGGGGCTTCCTTGCACTCCCACCGGCCTTGCAGGTCCACCGCCGGGCCCCTCATGGGGCTCGGCAGTGAAGCTGCAAGGCCGGCAGCGGCGGCCGGGACCGTTGGGGGCAGGGTGTGTGGCCTTATGACACACTTCCGGTGATGTCAGGGGGTGTGGCCTTATGACACACTTTCGGTGATGTCAGGGGGTGTGGCATATGCTAATGAGTTATGCTAATGAGTTCCCCTAGCTCTTTTTCTATGAAATGACCCCTGTACAGAGCTATACAGGATAAACACCATGAAGAAGACTCAGACTGCAACAGTAATAACACTTCCCTAAAAGCAAAAGCCCCAATTAATAAGTAGACTTACTTTAGGCTGGCTATCTTAATTTCCTCAATCACAACCCTATGAGGAGTCAGAGGGAACTAAATCCCTCTGTTCCAAAGCCAGGACTGAAACCAGTTTGAAAAGGGTTGATAGCAGATGTGTCATCCAGAAAACCCTGCAATTTGCTCTGCCATCACCCATTTGATCACCTTCCCTTTTAAAAGAGAAGTGAGACTGCTCTATAATTAGTCACAACCACCAAGAAGCCTTCTTTAATAAGGAAGGATGACAGTTTCCTTCAAAGATCTGGAAAGATTGCCCTCAGATTAGGAAGTACTAATGATTTCCATAAGTGGCTGTCTTAAGTTATCTTTGCAAGATTTAACCAGTCAGGACAAGCAAGTCCCTCTGCTATAGCAATTACACACCTTGCCATCCAAACAGCATGATAATGCACTTCCCCAAATGATCTTCCCAAAAAGAAAATACAAAATCAGATTTGAGGAAGAAGATACAGAGGAAAGGGAAAGGACAATTAGAGCACTGTTAAAGTACAATGTCTCCTAGATTCACAAAAGAAAAAGTGCTACAGTTTGGATGCCAAAGTGGAGAAAAACCTCCATGGGAAGCATGTGGAACCATAAAACTGGTCTTTTTTTCACTGCTGCCACACTGAATCAACATTTCACTGAGCTGCCCACTGTGACCCCTCTTTCCTGGTCAGTCAACACCATTTTAGACCCTGTTACTGTTAAAGTTAGGATTTTTGTCCCAATGTGACCATTTTACATTTACCTGCTTGTAATGTTATTTGCATATTGTCGCCCTCTCACCCAGTTTGAAGAGATTCTCTTGGAGCTCTTCAAAATCCACTTTGTTTCTCACCATCCTAAATAATGTGGTGTTATCTTGGCCACTCTGCTGCTCTCCACTGATTTGACATCATTTATGAAAAAATTAAATATCACCATGGCCCCGGGAGACCCCAAAACCTTTTTCTTCCATTGTGAGAATTATCAACATGTACTTGGCTTCCTATTGTTTATCCAGTTACTAACCCACAAGTAGACCTATTCTCTTATTCCATGACTGCTAAGGTGACTCAGGATCCTTTGATGAGGGATTCTGTTAAAAGAATCTGTAACAAAAATTCCTAATGAGCTACAGCAAGGATAATTTGGGACAATCATATGTATTTTGTACAACAATTCAAAGCAAAGATCAATTGAAAGCCCAATATTTTCTACCCCAGCCCTTTGTCTTTGCTGAACATTAATCTGGCCTTCCTGTACACTCCAGAGAACAAGCTTTGCATGGAATGGCCGGAATGGCTGAAGGGTGAGCAACAGCTTTCATGAAATCTCAGACAAAAAACGAGAATAAATTAAAGCACTAACATAAGCTCTTGTCCTCTTGGCATGTGAAGCTGAAAATCCAGGCACTTCATGAAATGCACATCATTATCTTTCCACAAAGATGTTGTTTAACACTTCCACTGTGGCGAAAAAAGCAAAAGATCCCCACTGCTTTGATGAGAGAGAGAATCCAGAAGTGAACAGGAGGGATGTAGAATTGTGACATTTTAATGATAGTTTCAAAGTAGCAGAATGTCTGTGCTGGAGACAGTCTTCTGTTCGTTACTCTCCAATATGAATAGCTGTCCACTTTCAAGTTCAGAACCATCTGGTGAAATTAGTACATTAGCATTTCAGCTCTGGTGTCCTGGGCATACGTTCTGCTGCAGGACAGACATTATTATTCTGTTTTCAAAAAGCATTAGGTGGCTAGTTTCTCTCTTTGGGGCATTTGTGATTATATTAATGGGCACATTTGCCCATATCATAAAGGCAGTCCATGACTATCACAACCTTGAGCAAAGGTCATAGACTGTAAGATATGATTCATTATGTGGCCACTTTATATCCAAACCACAGGCAAAGGAGCTACACATGGCAACTTCCTTATATGCAGCATTTGCTATACAGGTCTGCCACTTTGTTCAGAATCTATCACACTACTGTGTTTCTTTATTAAAAAATAGTTATGCTGTGTTAAAAGCAGTGAACTTGAATAGAAATCAGTGGCATGGGAACTGCAGTGCAATCTGGATTTAAAATAGCCGTCATACACCTTGCTGTGTTTGTGATTGTACCTTAGTTAAATTTGTTGTGATAGTTAACAGAGACGAACCCATCTTCCTGGTTTAGCTATAAGAAAACTCCATTTGGGGAGCCCAAAGAAGATCCACATTCCATTTCCCACAGTCTGTTCTGTCACATAAGCAACCATATATGCCAAGTGCTTTTGATGGGTATCTCTGCCGATGGACAATTGGCACAGGTATCAATGGCCCATCCTAGTAACCCAGTTGACACTAGTGTGCCCTGCTCTGAAATGAGGTTAGATCTAGCACACAGGCCCAACATAAGGACTGCTTAAGCTCAACTGACCTTGGAAAAAACATGTTGTAGTTTTTAGGACATGTAATAGAAAAATTGGCTCAAAGCAGCCCACATTTTGATTTGTCTAGACCAATCATTCTGTGATGCCTATTTTCCCTCACATGGAGTGCCTACCGCCCTCAGCAACCTCTCAGGTTCAGGGGCAGGATGTCACATTCACCACCCTTCGTGTCTCTTTTAAAATATACAGAGAGCCATGATCAAGATTTTTTTTTTAAAAAAAAAATTATTTTCTCATAAAAGTGGGATACAAAAGGGAAGAGGAGGTAGGGGAAAATATAATTTCATCAAATGTATCAAATATTATGGGTTATTACATATAGACCAAGATACTGAATTGTGTGTGTCTGTCCTTTCCATTAGACATGCATCCCCTAGGATTAAGCAAAACAAGAAAATTTTTTAATGTGTGTGTGTGCACCTGGAAATCATAGCAACCTGTGGTGACTGACCCCTACTAGGGGCCAGGAGGATATCCAGAGAGGTGGCTAAATAAAGCCTGCTCCCGCCTCACACCTCTGGTATTCCAAGGAGGTCTCCCATCCAAGTACTTGCCAGAGTCAACCCTGCTTAGCTTCCGAGATCTGGCTTGCCTGGGCTATCCAGTTCAGGGACAAACAAGAAAACTTTTATTTATGACTAGGAGTAAGACTCATGGGAAGAAATCCAATGGTCTCTAGAAGGAAGCTCCAGGTGAGTGTCCCAGCTATGGCTGGTGAGATGGCAGAGGGAAGGGGAAAATAGAGGGAGGCAAGCCATTTTTATTTCCTTCTGCTTAGCTATAAGGCAGGGGTGTCTCAAGTCATTTTGCTGCCCCAAGTGGGTAATATGGGAGGACAGCCTCATGGTAACAGGTATGGTACCCTCCACCCCTGACTTATGTTAATTTGCAACATGATGGAGTGAGCTCCCTCCCATCTCTGGTCCCAGCTCCTGCCAACCTAGCAGTTCGAAAGCAAGAAACTGCAAGTAGATAAATAGGTACCACTTCAGTGGGAAGGTAACAGCGTTCCGTACACCCCGGCGTCTAGTCATGCTAGCCACATGACCACGAAAATATCTTTGGACAGTGCTGGCTCTTCGGCTTGGAAACGGAGATGAGCACCACATCTCTAGAGTCGGATTCGACTGGCTTTCGAGCACGGGAAACCTTTACCTTTACCTAGTTGCAGCTAAGGTAGAAAACCACTTTCTCCTATGCCATGTCTTCTGGGTTCCAAGAGTCTAGAAAACAGTTCCATAGCCAGTTACAGGGTTGCCAACTCTGGGTTGGGATATACCTGTAGATTTGAGGGGTAGAGCCTGAGGAGGGGAGGGGTGGGGGTGGGGAGGGACCTCAGCAAGATATAATGCCATAGAGTCCACTGGCAGCCATTGTCTTCAACTCTGGGTTGGGAAATACCTGTAGATTTGAGGGGTAGAGCCTGGGGAGGGCAGGGTTTGGGGTGGGGAGGGACCTCAGCAGGGTATAATGCCATAGGATCCAGTAGCCAAAGCAGCCATTGTCTCCAGGAGAACTGAACTTGGTCATCTGGACATCAGTTGTAATAGCTGGGAAATTTTCTGTAGGGGAAATGATGTGCTGTGGCTGGGGAGATCTCCAGGTCCCACAGGGAGATTGGGATATGTATTTTACCTCAGGACTCCTAACAGCAACAGCAGACTATTTAGAATGTTAGAGGCAAAGGCCAATCAGGCCACATATGCAAATGACCTCTGTGTTCTGACTGGCTATGGGGGGGAGAGGAACAGCAAACTGTTTAGAATGTTGGAGGCAGGACTTAGGCAACGCAGCCAGTGGATAGGGAGACCCTCTGAATGACAGATCATTCAGTCAACTGATTTTGGAGCATGTTGGAATGTTCAGGGGAGTCCATGACCAAAACATAATTATATATAAGGAGAGATATGAACATAACACTGAGGTAAGTACAGTATAAAGAACAACATTTCACTTCCATTGAACTTTTCAATTGAGGTCAAATTCCTGCAACTGAGATCCTTTTATTACAAATTTACTATTTTCAGTCTGTTCTAAGCAGCTCTTCAGCACAGTTCTATTCTGTCAGACATCCTCCTTCCCCCCCCCACTCAAATCCTAAACTGCCAACTACTCTGCTACTAACTCCTAACTGACATTTTCAAGGGCTTACATGACGATGGGTAGCCATGTTAGTCTGTCTGTAGCAGTAGAAAAGAGTTAGAGTCCAGTAATAACTAACAAAATTTGTGGCAGGGTATGAGCTTTTGTGAGTCACTGCTCACTTCTTCAGATACAGCTAGAATGTGAGTCCATCTATATATTGGAAAGTGGAGTGATTTCAGATGCCCAGTGACATTAGCATGCAAATGACAATAGCAGGTGTGATAGGATTAGGTGTGATATGCAGAGAGGTAGTAGATGTGGAGAAATCAGCATTGGTCTTGATTCAATACAGGTGGATGCATTGTCTTGAGCTTCATTATCAGTTGCAATTCAGCAGTCTCTCTTTCTGATCTCCCTTTGGAATTCCTTTGTAACTGCTACTTTTAGATCAGCAACTGAATGTCCTGGAAGGTTAAAATGTTCCCCCAGTGGTTTTTGAATGTTGTGGTTTCTGATGTCAGACTTATAACCATTTATTCTTTATTATAGGGACTGACCTGTTTGTCCAATGTGGAGGGTGGAAGGGCACTGCTGACACATGATGGCATAAACCACATTAGAGGCTGACCAGGAGAATGAACCTGGGATGGTATGGCTAATGTTGCTGGGTCCACTGATGATGTTGCTAGGATCTATGTGAGACCAAAGTTGGCATCTTGGTTTGTTGCAGGCCTTGGTACCAGAGTCCACGTTACTGTTGTTTATCATTGCGGGTGTGAAGTTGTTTTCGGTTAGCAGGCTGTCTATAAGCAAGAAAAGGTTGGCCCCTCAGAGCCTGTGTGCAGGAAGTGTCACTATCCAGCATGGATTGCATTGAACTGGCTTGAGTTGTGAACTGTAGGTGACCACCAATAGTGTTCTGTTGTCATTTTCTTTGGGCTTGTCCTGTAGCAAGCTGTCCCTGGGTATCATTCTGGCCTTCCCAGTCATCTTTCTCACCATATCAGGAGGACACTGTTGCAAAAACTCAGCTGACACTACTTTAAGGAGAAGGCAGGACAGAGACATAGAATGAGCTAAGATTCTTCCTCCTATGTATTGAGAAGTCACTGTCTTTAATTTCTTTACGGTAGATGCTGAAAAAAAGGCTGAACTGGAAAGACTGTTCAGTGCTATGAAGGGTTAAGTCAATGTAGTAGTCAAAATCAGGTTCCAGGGAGTACAAGATGGTATGTAGGCCCATATGTAGGTATACAAGCTTCTTGTGTTAGCAGGTGCTCTAGCATATGAGCCCACAGATCAGGGATAAATGGTCCTTGTGATTCTTCTGGAAACAATAGCAAGCAGAAAATGTATAGATAGTAATAAGGATCCCTCCGTGGGATCTGTTGTCGAAGGCTTTCACAGCCAGAGTTCATTAGTTGTTGTAGGTTTTCCGGGCTGTATGGCCGTGATCTTGGCACTGTAGGAAACTCCTACAAGATAATGACTCAGCCCTACCCCACCTTCCTGAGTAGCTATAAATTACCTGCCTACCATTTTTCTTCTCACCTTGACACAGAGAGTACTCCATCTTTCTGTGTTATACCTCTGAGGATGTCAGTCACAGCTGCTGGTGAAACATCAGATCCTACAATGCCAAGACCATGGCCATACAGCCCGGAAAATCTACAACAACTAACCTCAGTGGGATCCTTAGTGGTAGACACCAAGTCAGCTTTCAGGAGTGGTGACCAGATTCACCACCACCACCTAGAAGTCCAGCAAGGCTTGCCAGCTTTGGGTTGGGAGATTCCTGGAGATTTGGGGTGGAGCCTGGGGAGGGTGGAGTATGGGGAACGAGCTCGGCAGGGATGTGATGCCATAGAGTACGCCCTCCAAAGCTGCCATTTTCTCCAGGGGAACTGTAGTCTAGAGTTCAATTGTAATTCCTGGAGAACACCATGCCCCACCTGGAGATTGGCAACCCTAAGCCAAACACTATTTTCCCCCATACCTATGAATAACAACCTATCTCTTATGTGGGGAAAAATTAAGTGGTGGAATATACCATTGGTGTGAGTGCAAACTATCCACAAGAAGGACTGTGAACTCCATCTAGAATGGGGCTTCTGCACCACATGATATTTAGTTTGCTCTGCCTAGGTACAACAGCCCATCCTTAATTAATTATTTTTCAAAACAGTGGAAGAGGAACCAGGCTCCCTTTCAAAGCTTTCTTTTTTTATTTCATAGAATCATAGAATGTTAGAGTTGGAAGGGACCTAAAATGTGGTGCCCTAAACCTCACACAGGTGAGGCCTGACCATAGCAGAATAGGGTGGAACTACCACCTCCCGTGATCTGGACACAATGCTTCTGTTAATGCATCCTAAGATTGCATTAGTTTTCTTCGCAGTCACATTGCACTGCAGGCTCATGTTTAGCTTGTGATCAACCAGAACACCTAGATCCCTTTCACATATGCTGCTGTCAAGCCAAGTCCCTCCCATTCTATATGTGTGGCTTTGGTTTTTTTATATACCTTTGTAGGACTTTGCACTTATCTCTACTGAAATTCATTTTATTTGTCTCAGCCCACTGTTCCAGCCTATGTAGATCATTTTGAATCCTGACTCTGTTTTCTTCAGAATTAGCAATCCCACCCAGCTTCATATCATCTGCAAATTTGATAAGCATCCCCTCTATGTCTTCCTCCAGGTCACTGAAGAACACTGGGCCCAGGACTGAGCCCTGCGACACTCCACTCAAGATGCAGAGCCATTTACGAGCACTTGGGTACAATTTTTCAACCAACCATATATCCATCCAACGGTTGCACCATCTAGCCACATTTAACCAGCTTATTCTCAAGGATATCATGAGAAACTTTGTCAAATGCTTTACTGAAATCTAGATACACTATGTCCACAGCATTGCCAGAGTCAACCATTTTAGTAACTCTGACAAAAAAGAAGATAAGGTTGGTCTGGCATGACTTATTCTTGATAAACCATGCTGGCTACTACCAATTAACTCATTCCATTCAAGGTATAGGCAATGACACCACTTATAATTTCAGTAGGGGAAGCAGGGGCAACATTCAGATGACAGCTGCAAGCATCAAATTGCTGTACTAGTCTAATTTATTTATTTAATTTATACTCCGCCCTCCCTGTGAAGCAGGCTCAGCACTACAGCATAAAAGTTAGAACAGTTTTTTAAAAAGCCAAAATAGAGCGCACTGCAAAAACGGCAGGGAAAAAACGCAGCACAGTTTGAAATGGGCAGAGCACCTCAGATACAGCTCATAAATGGATTTAAATTATGTGTCTGAAACCTGTGTCCCCATGTTGTTTTACAAGAAATTGGTCCTGCAACAGATAACACCTAGTTTAAAACGACTATGTGAGAGGGACCCAGTTGTCTAGATCAGAGAAATGGGTTCCTGAAGGCTGGTCTTGTGTGGTCTAGTGGGAGGACTAGAGACTGATATTATTCTGGATGGCCTGATTCTATCTGTCTGAACCAGTTACTAAACCACTCTCTAAAGTTAGTGTCTGAACCAGTGAGTTTAAAATACTGATGAATTTGAATTGGAACTGATTTTTAGTTGTTTCATCTCCTTGGCTAAAAAGCAAAAGAATCAGAACAATACAGATGGTTTGGCTCTTTTATATGTGAGTTCTGTTTTGTGTGGCTGAACATGTCAGAAGAACTGGGAGCTGGCATAACACAGTGATCAAGAACTTCACCTGTGGTCCAGAAGCCCCCTCAGATCTGAGCTCACTGGTTGGTATTATACAACCCCCCCCCCCCCCGCTCCTTCTCGGTAGCATAGGGATGGTAATGCTAAACAATCTTACAAGACTGCTGTAAAGGTCACTGAGATACTTGTGAAAAATGCTTTAGCTATCATGAGGAAAAGCACTAATATGCTACTGACTATTAGGATATCAGTATTTAATTTATTTCAGACATTTCTATGCCACCTTTCCACCCAAATAGGGTCCCCCCAGGTCCCCAAAACATTAAAACATTTCAACATTAAAAATGTTGAAAATACAGTATATATACAATAAATCAATAAGAACATACAAAAACACATAACACCCAAACCAGAGATAAAGGTCAATAGCAGTTATTAGTGGTATGCCAAACCAAACAAAAAGTATCACAATAACTTGACAAAAGTTATAGTTAAGTAGCATGACTGTCTAGCTCAAATATCTCTTGCCAGAATAAGGGCCACTTTAATTTAATCCTTATTTATAAAAGCTTAAGTATAAAGTGATAGGTTGAAACTGTTCAAAAACCTTGACATGGAGACTGTTGTTAACAGCACCTTATAATTGTGTCATACTTGGCAGATTCAACTGCTACAGGTTATCTATATATAATCTTTGTCTCAATTTACTTTCCTTTATATAAAATTGGTTTAGGTTGAGAAAGTTAATAGAAAATACATCATTATTTTCCTTTTAGACATCTAACATGTGGGACAAAATCTCTCCCAATGCACTTGTCCCTTTCTATGCGCTCTAATACTTTTCCAGGTGCCACCGCTAGCCCTCTGGCCTTCATAACCTCAAAGGCGGACACCAGATGCCAGAACACAGGCCAAATGTTTTCCCTATATTGCTGGTATCATTAATTTTTCAAGCTGGAATACTTATAATCATATTAAAGAACAGCGTATTTTCAGTTCATATTTTGATTAGTTAAGGTCCAACTGGTTCTGATTAACGGCAGTGCCTGATTTCCTTGGAGGAAGCACAGATGCTTTACTTAGTGAAATCAGAATACTCACCACCTTGCAAGCACAAATCCTTAAGATGCATGACTAATGTCTTCCTTCAGAAGTATTGCAAAAGGAGCACAAACCAATCTTCTGAAAGAAAATGCACACTTCAGAGGTGGCAAAATAATTTAACATAAAAAACCAATTTACATCTTCTGGTGAAAAGATCAACCCAAAAACCAAAGACATTTTATGAACTCTTGGACTTTGGGTAGTATACTTCATTGTTTTCTCACACATGTTCCTCTTCTTTGTCGCCATTATAGTAGAGCTAGTACACAGTGACATTCCCACTTACTTCCATCAAGGGGCTCAAACAGCAGTACATTCTGCTCACTATGTTTTATAAACTATAATTAATTCTAATAAAATCTGATACGAATCTGATACAAACATCATCATGTACTTGATATAGCTAGAAATCTTATAATTTCAAATATATAATTTCAAATATACACAAATAATACTAAATGTGGCAAAATTAATTATTCATTAGTAATCATTACCCTATTCGGTAATCACTGAATGCCACTGTTTCCAAGGGTATGTTCTGACTAAACTATTGCTATTAAAAAAAAACTCATACATTTAACTTCTCCATTTCTTCCACTGTTCTTATGTCCATCAGTGGAATGAGGAACATATTGCAAAAAACATAAAGACCAACAATAAAACTTTCTTCAACTACATTAGAAGCAGGAAACCAGCCAGGGAGGCAGTGGGACCCTTGGATGACCAAGGGGTAAAAGGAGTACTGAAGGATGATAGGGAAATGGCTGAGAAGCTGAATGCATTTTTTGCCTCTGTCTTCACTGTGGAAGGTGAGAAGTGCTTGCCCACTCCAGAACCGCTGATTTCAGGAGGCGTGTTGAAAGACCTGAGTCAGATTGAGATGGCGAGAGAGGAGGTCCTACGACTGATAGACAACTTAAAAACTGATAAATCACCAGGCCCAGATGGCATACATCTGAGAGTTCTGAAAGAACTCAAATGTGAACTTGTGGATCTCCTGACAAAAATATGTAATCTTTCATTAAGATCTGCCTCCATTCCTGTGTCATGATTCACTTGTAATGGTAGGGCTGGCCTAGATGGGTTTGATCTAGAGTGTCAGAGTGAATGACAGCCAGTGACAGCATGTGACTGCAAGGAGGTTGGCTATAACCGGTTCAAGGCAGTCAAGCCTGGCACTGAGCATTGCATCTGGATTGCATCACTTGTGTGCTGATTGGCCAGAGGCTGTATATATGTACAGAGTGTACAGTGGACTTTTTCTCTCACTTGGATTGATTGCAGCGGAGCACTTTGACACTAAGACCTGTATATAGGTGGAGGCTGGGTGTGAATAAATACACTGTGGTTTTGCACCTAAGTTCTGGACTCCAGTATTCTTTGGGTACTCTAACTCCCTTTGTGCACTGACGTGCCAGCCAGCATTCCGCGCACCTCGACATCCTGAGGACTGTCACTCCCAGAGGAGATCCAGGAAATTACAGGCCAGTCAGTCTGACATTGATACCGGGTAAATTGGTAGAAACTGTTATTAAGGAAAGAATTAGTAGGCACATCGATGAACAAAAACTATTGAGGCAGGCTCAGCATGGGTTCTGTAAGGGAAGATCTTGTCCCACTAACCTGTTAGTGTTCATTGAGGGAGTGAACTAACATGTGAACAAGAGGGACCCAATAGAAGTTCTTTACCTTGACTTCCAGAAAGCTTTTGATAAAGTTCCTCATCAAAGGCTCCTAAGTAAGCTCAAAAATCATGGGATAAAAGGATCAAAAACTGGCTAATTAATAGGAAACAGAGAGTGAGTATAAATGGGAAATTTTCTCAGTGGAGGGTGGTAAACAGTGGGGTACCACAGGGATCAGTACTCAGTCCGATGCTTTTTAAGTTGTTCATTAAAGATTTGGAGTTGGGAGTAAGTGGTGAAGTGGCTAAATTTATGGATGACACGAAATTGTTCAGGGTGGTGAAAACCAGGGAGTATTGTGAGGCACTCCAAAGGGATATGTCACGGATGGGTGAGTGGGCGACAACATGGCAAATGGGGATCAGTGTGGACAAGTGTAAAGTGAAGAAAATCGGGGCTAAAAATCCTAACTATAAATACACGTTGATGGGGTCTGAACTGGCAGAGGCTGACCAAGAGAAAGATCTTGGAGTCGTAGTAGATAACTCACTGAAAATATCGAGACAGTGTGCAACTGCAATTTAAAAAGGCCAACGCTATGCTGGGGATTATTAGGAAGGGAATTGAAAACAAATCAGCCAGTAGCATAATGCCCCTGTATAAATCAATGGTGTGACCTCATTTGGAATACTGTGTACAGTTCTGGTCACCACACTGCAAAAGGGATATTATAGCATTGGGAAAAGTGCAGAAAGGGGCAACTAGGGGTGCGATCATACGAACCGTCTGTGGCGGCATACACGTTATTCCAGCGTGGAGCAAAGCATCGTGATCAGACATGAACGTCTGCCCAGTGTCCCATAGTCGTCGGCGTGCCGTTCCGTAGTGCCACAGGAGCATAGTAAAAAAACACCACAAAAAGTCCACTAGCATCTGGAAACCGCGGGGTGCGGGCGGGCGTATGATCGCGCAAACGCACTTCATTTTGGCCTGGGGCAAACAGCTTCGCTTTCCCCTGGATTATATTGCGTGTGTGACCGCAGCCTATAATGATAAAAGAGTTGGAACACTTTCCCTATGAAGAAAGGTTAAAGTGCTTGGGGCTCTTTAGCAAGAAGAAATGACAACTGAGGGTGACGTGATCAAGGTTTACAAGATTATATATGGGATACAACAGGCAGAGAAAGAAGTTATTTTCTCCCTTTCTCACAATACAAGAACTCGTGGGCACTCAATGAAAATAATGAGCAGTCAGGTTAGAACAGATAAAAGGAAGTACTTCTTCACCCAAAGAGTGATTAACACATGGAATTCACTGCCACAGGAGGTGGTGGCAGCTACAAGAGGGAATTGGATAAATATATGGAGCAGAGATCCATCAGTGGCTATTAGTCACAAGGTATAGATAGGAACTCTTGGTCTGGGGCAAGTGAAGCTCTGTATTCTTGGTGCTGGGGGGGGGGGCAACAGTGGGAGGGCTTCTAGTGTCCTGGCCCCACTGATGGACCTCCTGGTGGCACCTGGTATTTCTGGCCACTGTGTGACAGAGTGTTGAACTGGATGGGCTATTGGCCTGATCCAACATTGGCTTCTCTTATGTTCTTATGTTCTTATGGATCTGTGCTAATGCAAGATGAAGAAAATGTGATTTCACCACCTTTCCCCTCCTAATTGCAGCCCCTAATCCACGGGGCTATTCCACCATGCAGATCCTGCAGTTCCAGGAGTAAGCTCTCCAGGGGTCAAAAAGATGTGCAAGGGCACAGAGGAATGTGGAAAAATCAGTGTTCCATTGACATGTCATTGGATACAAGTTGAAGTATCTTATTTCCTTAAAAAAACCCTTTCTACTTTCCATTCCTTCATTCCTCTCCACAATCATTACTTTGTTTAATTCATAACCTTTCTTTTCTTTACCATCCTATTCTTCCCATATCAATAAATCATATACTTCTGATAAAGGGCCATTACTGGATTTTAAAGTGAAAGAAAAGTTTTTCAAAAGCAATTAGGCTTCTATTCACTCCTCAATGTCTTACTAATCTTACGAAAAATGTCTTAATCACAATTCCTGGAATAACAATGGCTTCCCATATACTCACAAAGTTCACCATAATTAAGCAGCTTTCAATTTTTTAATAAAACATTAAAAATCTTATTATAACCACACCTTGCCCATAATTGTCAATTCTCAAATAATACTCTTATCTGAAATTCTTCATTAAAGAGAACTATGTTGTAGGTGACATATCAGAACTTTAATTAGCATTTGACATCCTCCCAGTTCAATAATAACTTTTTCACCAAGGGATTCTTATCAACAAAGCTAGACCAAGTTGTTTTGTTTTTTCCTTTATGCTCTCTCAAAACAGTGGAGAATAATCAAGCAGCAAACTTGCCATTGCTGCAATATTTGAAGCTAAATCATAGATGTTTAATGCTTTTTGATTTAAGATCCCATTAACAGTAAAAGAAAAAACTTGTGGCACCTGAAAGACTATGAGATTTATTATGGTGTCCTGATTATTAGTCTTTCAGGTGTCACTTTTTGTTTTTCCTATAACAAACTGATACTTCCTTCCTGTCGAACCAATGGTGAAGGTAAATAATAACAGGCCCAAGTCAAGTACTAGACAAATATAATGGAGGGTCTGAGGGAGAGAAATGTATCGTTCTCACTGCAATTATGGTTCCAATAGAACAGGGGTGGCCAAATTGTGGCTCGGGAGCCGCATGCGGCTCTTTCACACATGTTGTGCGGCTCCCGGCAAATATCATTAGCAAAGAAATATCATTGGACAAATAAACATTATCAATATCTGCTTTTACGGCTTTTGATATTATTTTTGGCAGTCTCATTTAATGTTAATAAAAAGCTGATCTGCATATTTCCCAGTAAAAAGGTGTAATATTTGTTCATGTCTTGTGGCTCTCAAACATCTGATGTTTATTCCATGTGGCTCTTATGTTAAGCAAGTTTGGCCACCCCTGCAATAGAGCATTACATATAGTTTTAACAAAATATGTAACATTCTGAGTAGACCCAAACTGAGAAGGATTTGCTATACACTGTCTCCATCTTCTGGACATCCCAGCAGTCTGCACACACTCATGCTGCCAGAGTAAATTCATGTAACTTTTTGATCTCTTATGATTATTATTTTCACTTCTTTGCACTGAAATTCTTGGTAGAAGAGGATTGTTGAAAATGTCCAATTCATTAAATGAATCAAGAGTTTGGATGTGTCTGAGTTTGATTCTAAGGGGGGATAGTTGTGGCATAGTGGTAAAACTTATACTCAGCATGGAGAAGATTCTGGCCTGTGCAATTAAATGATCTGGGAAAGCAGGTATTGGGAAAGAACCTTCCAAGCTTAAGGGCCACTATGGGGCAAAAGAGACAAAACTGAGCTGGCTGTTCTTGTTTACTCTTGTTTGAACTTAATATGCAGCTTGGAGAACTGATAGAGGCAGCTGCTGATAGGGAAATTCTACTAGTTGCCACCTGTTGTAAGAAATTTTGGGTTGGATCAGAAAATTGAATTCTTTTAGTAGAATCAAATATTTAAGTAGAAATCCAATATATCTCAGTCTTTTGTGTTAGCTGCCAGTTTTAGGAACAAAGCACACAGGAGAGCCAAACTCCCAAAATGCATTTCTTTTGTCTTTAGCCCATCTCTTCAGAGTTACGTACTTAGAAACAGACCCACGTTCTTTCCCATGAGAAGGTAACAACCAAATGGTCACTAGGTGGTAAAATTAGAGCATTCAGGTAATGTACATTTACAATAGGTCAGGCAAAGTGTCATCCTGTGTTATCTGCAATTGAGATATTTTGACATTGTAAAACTCTGGAATGTATTGGGACATCCTCTGAGTAGGAAGATCCCACCAAAATCAAGGCAGAAGTTTCAGTGGACGTAATTTACACATGTAATGAGATTGCCAAACTGATTGATCCTTTTTGTATAAATGTGGGTCCTTTTCACTAGCCCAGGGCCGATCCTCAGTCACTCAGAGAGGTCTTTATGCTCCTGAGTCCAATCTTCTGCCTGGAAAATTTCTCGTTGAGGGGATGGGGAATCTTTGTCTGTCTAGTTAACATTTATCTTAGTATTTAGAAATATTTAGTACTGTTTTAAGTTCCGGCCAAGCGCTTGGCTGGCTGAGAGCCCAGTGTATTTTAACCTTGACAGCGTTAATAAAGGAAGTTCTGTTTAAGGAAACGCAACCTTGTAGATAATTCCTGAGCCAGTTTCTGGCAGCATCCACTTGCCTTTGGTAAGGGGCGACACCATTGCTCACAAAGAACCAAGGCTGGGGTGGGTCATAGGAACGTTTAAAACCCCACCACACATGAGAAATTCTCATGACACCACCCTCCAGGTGAGGCCTGGAGATTACCTGGAATTACAACTGATCTCCAGACAAGAGAGATCAGTTCCTCTAGAGAAAGTGGCTGTTTGGGGAGGTGGACTCTGTGGCATTGCACCCTGCTGAAGTCCCCCTTCCCCCCCTCCTCAAACCCCGCTGTCCCCGGGCTCCACCCTCAAAATCTCCAGGGATTTCCCTATCTGGAGTTGGCAACTTTCAAAATCCCTGAAAAGAATAAGGATACATTTCTGTATTTTCTGACCTGCTCGATTGCCTGCAGGATAGGAGACTGGCTTCACAGGTTTCTAAAGAATAACACATGGCAGTTATAGCACAATAGAGAATGTAGGTAGCCATATTGGACCCAACTAAAATTTTAAAAGAAAAGCCACGCAGTACTTTTTCTTAAGATCAACCAAATTAACACAGAACAGTATATAAGCATTCAAGTCTTCCAGAACTCATTATTTTGTTGTATCTGGCAAACCCCCATAACAGTATTTGCCCTCTTTCTAGCACTGTGTGTTTATACATTTTTAATTGAATTTTATAATTTTAACTGTATTTAAATCGTTTCAAGTGTTTGCCTCCTTATGGATCCTGATTGGGTATAAAGGCAGCATGAACATGTTTTAACAAAACATTACTTGATGATATGTCCTTGGTTATCTTTCTTTTTGGATATTTTTACTGTTTTATTTGTAGAGAAGGGGCTAGTTACATCCCTGAATACGAACAGGCTATAAGGAAGAGGAAGCATGAGAACTGAAATTTAAAATTCACTTACATGGTTGTGTTATCTTTAGACAAAATTAAACAGAGGAAAAGCAGGAAATAAAACAGGTCTTCTACCAGCTGGGGTTGCTATGGTAATTGGACTTCATTGTTAATTTTTAAAAGATGTAGTTTGCCATGATTCACTGTATATTTTACTGTTTTCCCCTCTTGTTATCTGCTATTAACAATGTTTGGGTGGGTTGCACCACACGGGAAGATCTAAAAATTAGCTGTCCCTGAGAACCAGGTTCTTGGAGGTCATGGTCATTCAAACACTTACTTCATTTAATGACTGCAGAATTTACCTTTATCTAAAAAAGAACATTCACAACAGATATCTGGTTCTGATAAGTACGCTGTGAATCCTTAAGGCTCTTTATTAACTGCTGAGCCGGTCTCACAGAGAGGAGCTGAGAGAGGCAGGAGGAAACACATCTAGCAGCTGCAGCCAAGTCAACAGGAGGCCTGAGGAGAGGACTTGAGTCATTATCATGCCCCCCAACCTTCTGTCAAGAAAGAGAATGAACAGAGAAGAGAGGAAGCAAGAACTGCCAATCAATAGCTTTGCCTGGAGTGAGGTAGCTCTGTCCCTGCTCCAAACAGTTAGCATGGGGTGAGGCATCTTTTCCTCAGGACGGCTGCACAGATAGGAAAAAAAGCAGCCGGCACTGCAACAGCTTCATCAGCAGGACTAGACACAAAATGAGGATGAAGGTTTCCACAGTTCTGACACATTGAATGACAGCTCTCCCACAAAACAAAACTTTATAATCCCAAGAATCAGAAAGAGTCACTTCTGTATCAACAAGCTTTGCCATCAGTTGTGTTACATATTATTAAACCTTTTAGTTGTGTGCCACTCTGGAAGCCAGTCTAACTGAATAACAAGTTATAAATATAACAAATAAATAAACAGATGGCAAGACTTTTAAAAAATGATTCTGAGCAGTGCCTAATTATGGTAGGCATTTAATGAATTATTATTGTAGTTACCAAATAGATGACCATTTCACTACGTATCTGAACAGGCGCAATTGCCTAGGGCATCAGAGGTCCAGGGCCATCAGGGACACCAAAAGGCACTTGCCAAGATAGGAGACATACCCAAGCAGTGCCCCCAGCCCCAGTGCCACTGCCTGTGTCACCCCGCTTTCCCCACCCACCTTCCCCCACAAAGGAGCCAAGTAAGAAGTGCAAATGGCCACCAGATCCACTGAGCTCCACTCCATTCAGTGTTGCAGCAAGCAGGGATGCAGCAGCATACCAGGGGGGCCAACATCACATTCCCTCCGTCTGGCTTCATGGCAGTTCAGGGCATGGCAGTTACCCAGCACACCTCCCCTATCCTGCCCCCAGGAAGGAAGGAAGGAAGGAAGGAAGGAAGGAAGGAAGGAAGGAAGGAAGGAAGGAAGGAAGGAAGGAAGGAAGGGCTGCCACCAACTTCACTGCACTCCCTCCAGTATTGCAATGACTTCAGGGCTCAGAGTGTGCCTGAGCCATGGCAAGTCTGCACACACCTAGGAGAACATGACTAGTGGCTGGCCTATTGCACCAATATTACTTGGCCTGTATCTGCAGGTGATATGGGGCTGCCCTACACTGAATCAGACCATTGGTCCATCTCCCTCAGCATTGCCTTTTATGGGATACAGCTCTCCAAGGTCTCAGAGCTTTTTCCTAGTCCCGTGTTGGTAATAGGAGAGCAGAATGTTACAAGGAGGGAAAGCGCAAAGGAACAGGGAAGAGAGGGTAAATAAAGGGCCTGATGCACTAGGTGTGTGTTACCTTTAAATGCTGGAGAAAAAACCAAGAGTTCTGAACCAGAATGGCTTGCCCAGGGGTCTGATAGAGCATAGTGGGCGCAGCCACAAAATAGCCGCTGCTGAAGGTGGAGCCAGCCACAGCTCCTGCAGCTTCCCTTCAGTCACACAGTGAAGATCCTTGTGTTGTGATAGGAGCTGCTGTCAAAGAACCATTTATAAAAACCTATACAGCCAATCTCCAGATCTCCAAAGGCCAATCAGAAGACTTGCTGGGCAAATGCATCACCTGTCCCTGCCCACTTCCTAAGAATGCTTGGTGCCAGAAAAGGTGCCGGCAGGCACCCCAGCATCCACAGGCACTACATTTGGGACCCCTGGGCTAGCCTCTTGTCAATTGGGCAAAAGCAGTTAGAACAACTAGAGACACATATGAAGAACAACCTATGTTTATAAAGTGCCTGTCTTCATAATGTAAAAATATGAAAGATAATACAACACCAGGGAGCCCAAGAAGGCCTAAACAACAGGGAAGGGTCTTGGCAAGGAAAGGGGTGCTGAAGTCCACTGGACCCAGTGCCAGTTGCTTGTGAGGCACATTTGACTGTGCCCAACTTCTATATTTTTCCTCTGCTTTGAGTCTCTTGAGGGACCTGTAGGTGACAATGGGTATTAGAAAAGCTGGATTTGAGTCTAGTAGCACCTTAAGGACCAACAAGATTTCCAGGGAACAAGCTTTCAGGAACCAAAACTCCCTTTGTCAGGGTTAGAAAGACATCCTAAACAGAGTTACATCCAGGGGTCATTTTGTAAAAAAAGAGCTGCATGAGCTCATTAGCATAACTTATTAGCATATGCCACACCCCCTGACATCACCGGAAGTGTGCACCAGCCCCTCTGACAGGCAGAAGCACCTGGGATCCATTCTTTCCCCCCTCTCCCTTCCCTTCGCCTCCAAGTCGGGCGAAGGAAAAGGGGAGGGGGAGGATCTCAGGTGCTTCTGCCTGACAGAGGTGCTGGCGTGCCCACAGCCAGCCTGGATGAATTATAGAATCATAGACTCATAGAGTGGGAAGGGACCTCCAGGGTCATCTAGTCCAACCCCCTGCACAATGCAGGAAATTCACCAATACCCCCCCACACACCCCAGTGACCCCTGTTCCACACCCAGAATATGATTTTAAAAACCCTCCAGGATCACTGGGGGCCAAACTGGCCTGCAGAAAAATTGCTTCCTGGCCCAAACATAGTAGATCATGTGGTAAAATTGCTTCTGGAGTGTTCCAATTTAGACTGGAGCATGTGTTACCACCAATGGACTGCCTCAGTGTTTGGGGAAATTAGCTACGTGGCAGGGGAAACCAGACAGGTACAGGGATTACACACCAATTGTATACCAAGGTCTGGTATAGTAGGAAGACTCCAGAACTGAGGGATACATAAAAATAGCTTTATTGAAGAATATCCCGGATTACAAGCACACAAAGCATTCAAAAAGGAGCCAGCAATTCAGAACTAAGAAAGCAGAGGTGATCAATAGCAAATATAGGGTTCTGTTACGAGTTATACTACCTGTCCAGATGTGCAGGGCTCCATGGAGAAGGGATTGTGGCCCAAACATAGTTTGGGGGTGAACTGCCAGTTGGCATCAGGGGCAGACACACCATCTGAGGCCATGTGCCTTGATGGATACAGACATTGGAAAACAATGCAGACCAATGGGAGGTCTTGACGGGCTTGTCCCAGTTGAAGACAAAAGATTACCTGGACCAATCAACAGGCCCCAGGGGGTGCAGCATCAGGAGGGACCAGACCTAGGTGTGACCGATGAGGTTCCAGAGGGGCAAAGTCTGGGTTCACAATAGCGATAATTGGATTAACCAAGTGCAGGGTGACTGTACAGGAGCTGGTTGAATGGATTTGATGATCAGTAATGGTTCTGCCAAGGTAGATTGAATAGGTTCCCAGGTTTACACAAAAGGTGGGAGTTGGGTTCCTGATTAGCATCAGGAAGGATCACTAAACATTTGAATGTATGATTGGTTTATCTCAGTATCCTGAGGGAAGGAGCACAAAGGACAGTTGTGAAGACAAAGGATTTTCATATAGACATAGGTGCACACAAAAGGGCTAGGTGAAGTTCTGGAGACAGAAGGGCTATTTGCCAGGTGACCTCGGAATAGCCTTTAGCAATGTGGAACTTTACCTGGTGGAACTTTCTATTGTTTCATTTTTCATATGTATACCTTGCTGGGTGAGGGGGAGACTGGAAGTTTGCTTTGAAGGCTGCCTTGTTGCAGCCTGAAATTAAACCCTTTTTCAGAGCTTTTTTGGCTAGCTCTGTGTTTCAAGCCAGGAGTGCCTTCCTGAGTTTGTGGGTCTCTGGTTCAGGTTAGAAGAGGGGCACCCCACTATTTAGGTCTACCTGCAAGTAAGGCAGCGCCTCTGGGCTACACATGGGTATTGTATAGCTGAATGTGTCCCATAGGGGAAATGTCCTTAATACAGGGGGGAAACACAGTTCAAGATCATAGTTGAAGCAAATAAATCGAATTAAGTTACTTATTGAAAATACTGATTTTATGTATAAGAACTGTAGACTTTGTATATTTAAAATATAAACATACAACTTAAAAGAAAAGCAGTGCTTTATGGAGAAACTAGACTAGGGTTGCGGTCACATGCGCCAGTTGGCACAGAGGGAAAGCAAGGCTATTTCCTCCTGAGGAATTTGACACCCAGTTGTGAGATCACACATCCCTTTGAAGCTGCGGGCTCAGCCCCGCCACTGTGTGATCAGACACAACTGCAGGGGAGTCTCTTTTTTGCCATTTGTGTCCCATGTGCTTAAACAAGGAATCAAGGAATTGCACCTCCGCACTGAGGACTCCCTATGGAGTTTGCAATGATGTGCATACTGCGAGGGGGGGGGACAACTGCACGGAGTTGGGATGGAATGATCAGACCATCCCAATGGCATGAGAGCATACTTGAGCAATCAGACAGGGCAAGGTCCATCTGTGGCCCATCCCAGCCAGTTAGAGCCGGACTTTCCCTGGTGTCTTAACTCCACTTCTGTGGTGGAGCAGCACGGATTGCTGACGACTGCAGGGACTTTCCCAGATGTTGCTGTCTGATTGTCTTCTTTAGATCCATCAGGCATTCACAGCTACGTCAGATCTAAAGGTGAGTGTGATCGCAGCCTAGAACTAATTCCCACATGTGCATTCTTTTTTGTATATAAGTGTTTTTTTTACAGGGAGGTTCATGTAATTATATAATCTCCACCCACAATGCAATAGCCCAGGAATAATTTATGTCTGCAGTTTGTGTAGTCTAGCTCAGCTGGAGCATCAAAAGTCGTGTATTCCTCCCTTTACCATGTCAATTATATGGTTTCTTGTTTGGAAAAAAAAAATCAGACCTCACCACTTTAGGAAAAAAAGATGATTCATTTGCTGCACTTTCAAGTGAGCAAGTTTCCACATGAACACTGAGGGCAGCATGTGGACCAGACTACATTAAGAGGAATGTAAGGAATGTAAGAATCTAAGTTCATTTGGGAGGGGCATAGTTCTCCAAATGCTTCAATAAATGTAAGAGAAAAAAGAAAGGAGAAAAGATTATCTGACTAAATCAATAGTTTGTATTTTAATAATACAATAATAATTTAATAATATTTGATAATTACCCACCTTTCCCAAAAGCATTGCCCTAACTATCCAGTAGGTGGTGGCAGGACATCACAAATGCTTCCCAATTTTCTACACCTTTTTTAAAACCTTACAGTATCCTCCCTTGCAGTATTCTGCAGCACATATTTATATATACACACATTTTTACTTTGCGTTCTCTTGGCTTTAAAATACAAATACTGTGATTGAAACATTAAACCCTCATTGAAGTGCCCGTGTTTAAGCTTCCTCAGATTCCTTTTAAGAATGGGCATTGCTGAACTGAAATCTTACATAATCTGATCACATGACATGCCATTTGTTGAATTCTTTAAAGCATGAACTTTAAAGTACAAAGAGTACCTGTAGCTGTCTCAGTAAGGTGAGAGGCAGATTGACATTCACCAAACCAGCAAAAAACTTTCTCTTCAGAATCGCTGGTTATTAGGTAAGGGATAGCCTCTCACTGTCAGTGAGACCACAGAGAATGAAAGTGACTTCAGGAATGGTTTTTAAGATATGGGCAGGTACTGATTCCTAGACATTTTTTAAAGTTCAAATGTGTAGAATTTCATCCAAGGACGTCTTTTGAATAAAAGGCTGTGCTGCACACATTAGATAAATACCATTTTTGTGCCCCCCATTTTTCAAGCCACTGTGTAGCAGAGCACTACATTGGCATGATGCCTTCAAAGAGTCAAAGCTGTGCTGGAAAAAAAATTTTATTTATTTATTTATGAAAAAAATGTTGTGCTATCCCATCCAGATATGCCTGATTTTAAAAATGTGCATGCGATCTTTTTTTTTTCCCATACCAAGTAGCTCTGGTAATTTTGTTACCCCTCCCTGCTGTTCATAGTGACATTAAGAATTACTCCAAGGGCCATTAAGTCCAGCACTGTTTCCATGAGAAGCCAGTCAAATGCCCCTCTGGGCTCCGAAGCAGAGCATGAATGTGGTAAGCATCCCTTATTTTTATTCCCAATATCTGTCATTGCCTCTAAACATGGGTGCTCATATTGGTCCATCGAGGGTACTACAGTCTGTTCAGGTAGACTCCCCCCCCCCCAAGCCTATCAATAAATACTTGGACTGGAACTGACAGG
This sequence comes from Gekko japonicus, assembly GCF_001447785.1. Taxonomy (NCBI): domain Eukaryota; kingdom Metazoa; phylum Chordata; class Lepidosauria; order Squamata; family Gekkonidae; genus Gekko; species Gekko japonicus. The sequence continues at coordinate 294,252 of NW_015160285.1, read as the reverse complement.
ATTAAATCACAAACCTTGTATATGCAAGGCATGTGCTTGTCAATACAATATAGCCCAGCTCTGAAAGCAATTTTAATTACCTGAATCTGTTATGTGATTGTTAATACATCTCCTTCAGATAGCTTCACTATGGCTATAGTCCTGATAACATTTTCTGAGGATTAAAATCTATTATTGAATAAAATGGGACTTACTTCTGAATACAATTATGAATACTACTAAGAGAAAGCAAAAGTCTTCACCACACTTTTAGTGCATGTGTGTGTGTGTTCAGGGAGGCAACTATACCTGGTTTACCTTCATGTTTTATTCTTACTTCCTCCTTTCTTTCTCTGATTACAAATGCCATTTTAATAACATCTCAACTGTGTCCAGCATCCCCCATGCATTTGTGTGGGGTTATTCTATCTAACATCATATTCACAACTAGTATTCCTTGGCATTTGAATAGTGGATCTATGTGTACAATGTTCAGCAAAAATTGCATTTTGTATTTGAACAACAATGTGAGAAAGGATTTGGGGGAAGAGCTGGATTTTATAACTATGTCTACAACATACTGTGCTATTATTATTTTTGTTCACTTCATTTACATTACTTATTTATAGCCCTCCTTTCTTGCTGCAACTCAAAGTGAGTGACAGAATAAAACAATGTATTCATACAGCATAAAGTTTCCAATGAACTATACAGTAACTTAAAGACAGTGGAAATGGCAAACTGCCTAAGGCAAGGTACTTTATAAGCAATGTAGTAAGTGGAATTACAAAAATAGAAGACAACACCATAAAAGCAGAATAATACCTAGAATAAGCAGTGCAGTAGACTATGATCCCATTCCACAGTAAAGGTGCCATCTTGGACTGTTCCACTCTGCTACAGTTCTAATCCTTTCATTAAAAAGACATTTACAGTGTACTCCTAATTATGCCCTTCTAGGTCCATTGAACTCTGCCTACAACTGCACTGTTAGAATCCATGTCAGAGTATAAGTACTCACTGTAGAGCATGTTTTTAATAGCTGGACATGTTTTTCATAGAGCTGCAAGAAATGGGAAAATCCGATATAACCATCACAAATACACATGAGAAAGCATTACGAACTGCAGCTTGGATCCATCAGAGGTTTTCTGCAGGTGCATGGCTTTCACCTGCAGAGCGTGACTTTTTCACCTCCTGCCTCTTATGGCAGCCCCATATGCCCCCCCATCCTGTACCTAGGAGACAGGGGACCCCCCAAGAACAGCGTTTCAAGGGGCATTTCAGATTATTGCAGGAGGGGGAAGGTGAGAAAGTCACACCTGGTTGATGGAAATCCTTGGGAAAACTCCAGTGACTTCAAACCAATGATTAAATCTGGACAGCTATATAAATTTAAAACTTGGGTCTATATAGCTGTCTGTATTCAAATGAAAGTGTGCCTATATTTAAAGTATAGTTGAATATTTATTTATTTATTTAATTCGATTTTTACCTCGCCCTCCCAGCAAGGTCAGTTCAGGGCAGCTTACATAATAATATAACACAATACAATATAACAATACAATATATATTATAAAACCCAATTAGACACAATTTAAAACCATACTATACAAGTGCTAGGATTAATTCCTCAGCATTCAGTCAGCTTCTTGGTCTCCATCAGATGTCCCAGGTACTCGGGTCAGACTATACTTGCATACCCTGGGGTCGGGCTCACTCTCCCAACTGTCAGAAGTCAGTGGTGGCAGTGGTGGCGGCGGCTCCAAACGCCTGGTGGAAGAGCTCCATTTTACAGGCCCTGGTGAACTGTAACAGGTCCCACAGGGCCCTGATCTCCTCTGGGAGCTCATTCCACCAGAGTGGAGCCGCCACCAAGAAAGCCCTAGCCCTCATTGTCACTAGCCTGGCCTCCTTGATGTTCAGGAGGACCAGCCGGTTCTGGGTCCTTAATTGCAGCTCTCTGGGGAACATATGGGGAAAGGGGGTCTCTCAGGAGCACTCCCAAAGGTCTTTAAAGGTCATAACCAGCACCCTGAACCAAATCTGGTATGCTATAGGCAGCCAGTGCAGTTCTTTTAGGGTGGGCTGGATGTGTTCCCGCACAGGATGACACAACAACAGCCTCACCGCTGCATTCTGCACTAGCTACAGCTTCCGGATTTGGGACAAGGGCAGCCCCATGTAGAGGGCATTACAGTAATCCAATCTCGAGGTGACCATCATGTGGACCAGTGTTGCCAAGTTGTTGCATTCAAGGAAGGGAACCAGCTGCCTAATCAGCCCGAGGTAGGATTCAATTTCAGCTGGCTCAGCCTAAGCCAACCAGCCACAGCTTGCAGCGCCCGGTCAAGATCTTCCGGTTTGGAGTCGGACTGACCGCCCAACAACAGATAGAGCTAGGTGTCATCCATGTACTGGTGACAACCCAGCCCATGCCTCTGGGCAATCTGGGCAAGAGGACACATATAGATGTTAAAGAGCATTGGGGACAGCACTGCACCTTGGGGCACTCCACATTCAAGTGGGTGCCTTCGGGACAGTTGCTCCCCTAGTGCCACTCATTGTCCCCGACCTTGGAGAAAGGAAACAAGCCACTGCAAGGCCAGTCCCTGAACTCTGATGTCGGTGAGGCAGTGGGTCAATAGCTGATGGTCGACCGTGTTGAACGCAGCTGACAGGTCTAACAACAACAGTACTGCCATACCACCTTGATCCAAGTGCCTCTGGAGGTCATCCGTGAGGGTGACCAGTGCCATCTCTGTCCCATGACTTGGACGGAAACTGGACTGGAAGGGATCTAATACAGAAGCATCATCCAGAAATCCCTGTAACTGAATTGCCACTCCCCTCTCTATTATCTTGCCCAAATAAGGCAAGTTGGAAACCGGCCGATAGTTGGGCAATTCGGCCAGATCCAGTGATGGCTTTTTCAGGAGAGGGCATACCACTGCTTCCTTAAGTGTGTCCGGGAACAGCCCCTCAACAAGGGACGTTGATTATCTCCCACAGTACACCTCGAAACCCCTCATGGCCAGCTTTAATTAGCTATGAAGGGCACGGATCAAGGGCGCACGTGGTAGGTCGTACAATTAGGAGCAATCTTTTTACTTCCTCAAGGCTGAGCTGATGGAAATAATCCATTATCTGAAAAGAAGACGTGCTTGGAGCCTTGAGTTCATTCACTGTATCAACTGTAGCGGGGGGGTCACGGCGGAGAGATGAGACTTTATCCGCAAAATAGCTCGCAAAAGCCTCACAGCCAATATCCAATTCCCTACAGTTTAGTCTGTTTTGAGTCAGAGCAGTAATGAACCGAATCATTCTAAACAATTGGGCTGGGCGTGAGCTTGCAGACGCTATCTCGGACGCTTAATAGTGTCTTTCACTGACCTTGACTGCCATCTCATAGGATCTCATAAACATCCTATAAGATGCTCTTGCAGCTTCGTCACAAACGCACCGCCACTGCCTCTCTAGCCGTTTTAGCTCCCGCTTCATTAGCCTCAGCTCCTGGGTGAACCAGGAGCACTGGTATTGCCTTTATCTTTCCCCAAACAAAGTATCTGTATGAGAAGAGGGGTGTGTGTGTGTGTGTCCGCGTGCGCGCACGTGTGCATGTGCATGCATGTGTGTGTGCATGTGTGCGTGTGTTTACAAGTGAAAGACTGTGTACATTTGTGTAAGTGAGATTTGGCATTTGTGTCTCAATAACCATTTTTTCCTGAATGCAGTTGAGTTACAACGAGAGTATCTGAAAGAATATACCCTGTGCAAATGTAGAAATGAATACAGAGTGACATGTGCAAGCTGCAGACTTACTTAAGTGGAAAACTGGTAATACATCTGGAGTTCAACTTGCTGTATGTTGTTCCATAATGAAAACATAGCATCCCTGAGCAGCTTTAAGATTCAGAGATCCTGGAGAAGAATGCTTCCAGATGAACAGATTATGACAGCAAGACTGCCCGTCTTCTGCACTTTCCCCGAAAGCAATGTTCAGAAGATCATGTTTGCCCATAATATATTTGAGGGAGATCTTCAGAAAATCTAACTGGGGTGGTTTTTTATTCCACCTTCTTTCCTTAGGCTCAAAAAATATTTTCTTATGTTTTTATTATTTTAAACTGCTCTGTATGCTGCCACGGAACCAGATGAAGATGTGACTCCCATTTTAAGACTGGGGGGGCAGGAGAAATCCTCCCAAAGCTTTGCTCATACCTCCTCCTGAAAAGTTGTTCTGATAATTAAGATACACCAATTTCCTGAATGAAAATGGAAGGCACACTTAACTCTCACACATGAGAAGTGGTCCTTTGAAATCTGTAAGTCAAAAAGGTCTACCTTCTAATGCCTGTGTGTACATCATTCTCCTGGACTGGACATTCTTCTCACAGAGAAAAGACAAAAGCAGTAACTCAAGAAAAGGTTTAATGAGCAGTGTGACGACCCCTTAACTGGGGAGGTCTGGGTTTACTTTAAAATGTTCTTTCAGTTTTGTTTTACTCTATATATCCGGCTGCCACCAGGAAATTTTAAAAGGATTTCCAAACCTTTATGCTTTCTCTATTTCTGGGTAGGAATGTCGAGGGTTTTAGGCGTTCACGAGGGTCTATGTGGTCCTGGGAAGTATTTCTTTCAGAGTGGGTAATTTTAAATAAAAGAGGATTTATTGAAGTAATTCACAAATAAAAGATTAACTCATTGTAACCAGGAAGGCTTAAATACTGAACACATGCTTGGTGTATAACACTCTTTTCTCTTTTACTGACAGGGATCTGGGCATGTCACTTTGTAACAATATTTTCCTTAGGCCATATACGTTAACTGTTTCTTATACATTCAACTTCAGCTTATAACTGTTTCAACACAGACGACTTCTCTCACAGACTTCAGAACTTAACAACCCCACAGGGAAGCTTTTCCTTCTCTCTCATACCTAGCTTAACTTTTTTTTTCAACTGTCTTTTTCAGCTGTCCAAACTCTAACAGTCACTCCTGATAGACATTCAAATCATCCACACAGCATACATTCCAAAACCCCTCCCCCTCTCTGTCACTCACCAATCATATCACTTGCCTGAGTCCAGCACTCTAGATTATCATCACAGCCATGCAAACCAAACTTTTAAAGCCACACACACACAGTTAAACATGAAATCATTACAAGCAGTCTTGTCCCCCACCCACCGATACCAATAGGAAGGAAGCACAATCAGGGCAGAGCATTTCCCAGGGTCATATCGGGCAGGGCCCTTGCAGGGAGGGAGAGCTTTTGGCTCACAGAAAAGTTCAATGTTTTAATTTCTTTCTTTCCTATGGCAGTTCTCTCATGACATACTAGTGAGCCCCAGCACACAGCTTGGGAATTACTGTTCCAGGAACAAAGTACTGAACTGTAAGACAGAAGTGTAGAAGAGTATGACATCCCATGCTCTGTCTGCAGACATTGTTGCCTCCTTGAAAGTGGAAGCCCTCCCAGCTCTTAGAAGAAGAAATTTCCTTCCTGATTGGAAAAGGCTACCATCAAGGCCCCAAAGCCAACCAACCTTGCAATGTATATACAAGTATCCACTTATACAAGTATCCACTTAAAACCTTAAGGGCACAATAAACAATACTTAAAGCCCTGCTGGTTTTGTCATGCTTAATATTTCCACTGAAGTAAATGTCAAAAGTTGAGTTCATTCCCATATTTGTCATCTTTGCTGCCACAATCCTTGAGTAGTCAACAATGTTGGACATCTTCCACTTCTTTCATTTGGGTGGCATGTTTAGTCTCTCTCATTTGGTTAATGAGACTGAGTTTTTACATGAATTTCTGGATCCAAGCCCAAGCACAAATGCTTCTTTGTGGAGTGGCACACACCCTACCATTTTCCTGGTACCCTTTTTATTTTAAGTGACCTAGTTACAACCTACAGGAAGAATCTGTCTAACATTCTAGTTGTAAAAAAAGAGAGAGAGATACATTTGATCCAGGTTCTTATTGAAAGGAAATAATCACTTGTAAAAGCAAGTGAAACTAGTGCCACTGGCTTGCTCAACTGCTCGAAATTCAAAGTATATGCTGTACAATGCTTGCTTTAACAAGGATGAACAGGCATGATTCTCCAGAGAACTATAATGAATGGAATGTCTATGGCCAGAGCTGACTCAAGCAGTGACAAAAGCATTGCAGATTGAACTGGGTCACCTGGTTGAAAAGGAGTTGATCTGTCAAGAAAAAAGACCTAAAAAAAATCAATCATGTCTTTTTTAGAAAAATAATTAACAACACCAATTATGGTGGCAGTGGTGTTTTTCTTCTACTACCCTCATATGTACTGCTATTTTGAAAAGCTTTCTGATATTTCTAAAATTGCATGTGCTTCCTATAGCTTCCTGTGGCTTTAGTTTTTAACACTTTGGAACGTAAGCAGTACAAGCAGGGGCCCCAAGGAATCACAGGAGGAGAGAAAACCCAGAAATTTATGTTTATGTTGTATATTTAAATATTTATACTATGCCTTTCCCTGCGGCTTGCAAGTACAAATTTAAAATATACAAATTACAATAAAACCACAAATAAGACACCTTCCCCCCCCCAAAAAAATGTGCAGCCTACACCCAATTAAAAGCCTAGGCAAGGGTCAAGATAGGTGGTGTCAACCTGGCCTTCTTTGCAACAGGTCACCTCCCCCAGTACTGCTCTTCATTCTTCTAGGTGGCAGCAAGCCCCACTGTCCCAAGGCAGGGAGTGAAGAGGTACGGGAGAAGGGCAGGAAGTGTCACACTTGGCCCAGCTCATGAGTGAGGTTACACCTTCCAGTTGCAGTCTATACGAACTATAAGTCCTGTTGGCCAGAATTTAGCCCAGATAATTAATTATTTGGTCTTATTGAAATATCTTTATTCTTATCATTGGGGATATGACAGAGAAGGTGATGAATAGGAATGGGCACGGTACAGACCATGGACCAAATATCATCATGGACTGGGGCCTAGTTCGTGGTCCATTTGCCCAGTTTGTGCATTTGCATTTTCAACAGACCACCCATGGACTGCCATGGGTTTTGTGGAGGTCTGTTTGGTCCGTGGGAGCGGTCCGTGGGCCAGACAACCCAGGACCATTGAATTAAGTGTCAAGGCAACCAGAGGGGATGGACTTCTACAGCCCTTCTGGAGCCCTGGAAACACCAGTACTGGCCCTCCAAAGCTTGACAGGCAGTTCTGGCTGCCACTAAGAGAGCTCCCATTCTGCTCTATGGGAGTAGACTTCATATATACCCAGCTCAAAGGCAGTTCTGTTTACTTTATAGCAGACATTCAGGAAGAGAAGATCAGAAGAGAAGAAGTTAGACAGGGAAAGACTGGGAAGGGAGCTGAAAGGGACTAGTAGTCATCCTCATCAATGTGAATAGTAGGGTTTGAGCCGCCGCCACCTGTCCTCCTGCTTGCATCAGGGCAGGAGGGCAAAGCTCCTGGGGCTCCTGCCATTTTGGTGAGGGGTTTTTCTCTTCTTTTTCTTCAGGTTAATTTCCAGACTAATATTTTTCTGCCTACCTGTGGAGTTTTGCAAGTACATAGAAACTCCTGCCTTGTCTGTGAATGGCTTTGTTGTGCTGCTATGGTCATTTATATGAGGGTCATCCTCTTAAATACTAGATGTAATGACTGATGCAGTAGTAAATTAAAAGATTAAAATGGTGATCCAGAATATCCTCAGTTCTACCTGTGTCATGTACTCTCTAGATCGCCTTAGCCAAGCTCCTCTCTTTCTCTGTCTCTCACACACACATAGCCGTAGGCCCCATTTGCAGGGGTAAGGCTGTAGAGTTCCTAGGATGTGGAACTTGGCAGACAAGTAGAATATGTGATAGAGAAGATCACTCTATTATAGTCCAACATCAGGACGTGGGACAACACACTGTAGGTATTAGCCGGTTAAATCTAAGATGTGGTCCAGACAGCAAATAACCCAAAGAGCTGTACAAGCACCTGCAGGAGGTATGTGATCTAGGTCCTATTATCCTAAGACTAGTGCTTAGTTAGGCACATTGTCTATTGAGATGTGCTCTCTAATATTTATTATTTATTTATTAGTTTGATTTATATCCCGCCCTCCCAAAGGCTCAGGGCTGCTCACGGCGGCTCACATGCGGCAAAGCCGAGTGCAAATACAATACAGTATATAATAAATAGAACATTTAAAATCACAATAAAACCCAGGGCTCTACTGGTAGCAGGAGCTCCTTTGCATATTAGGCCACACACCCCTAGTGTAGCCAATCCTCCAAGAGCTTAAAGAGCTCTTCTTACTGGGGCTACTGTAAGCTGTTGGAGGATTGGCTACACTAGGGGTGTGTGGCCTAATATGCAAAGGAGCTCCTGCTACCAGTAGAGCCCTGGGTTTTATTGTGATTTTAAATGTTCTATTTATTTTGGTAGGATAGTGGTGGCGGCGGCTCCTACTCAAACGCCTGGCAGAAGAGCTCCGTCTTGCAGGCCCTGCGGAACTGCATAAAGTCCCACAGGGCCCGGGTCTCCTCTGGGAGCTCATTCCACCAGGTAGCAGCCGCCACCAAAAATGCCCTGGCCCTAGTAGAGGCATTAATAAAACCAGTGTCCCTCCTGCTGCCTCTGGGACTGGCGCAGTAGTAAAGGCAGGATGTCCAAGATGAGTTTCCAGGGAGGATCTACCAGTGTGTGAGAATGTTGGCAAACTAATGTTTTCAGAGCAGGAAACAAAGATTGTATAGTTCCATCTTCCAAGGAAGCTTCTGCAAGAGTGGTTGTAGTAGCTATTTCCTGATCCCTGAAGATGGTCTCTCCCTTCCTTAGTCCTCCACTTCCTTCTGATGTAGAAGTATTTGGGTTCTTTATATCTAATTAATGGTTTATATATTTGGTCATGAAGGAGGTATCTATTTACAATGTGCTTGCATTTTAAAAATGAATGTTATTCTCCTGAAAATATCTAGCTTAATTCTCTCCTTATTATAAAGCGCAGTTTGTGTCCATGCGCCCCCACAGCCTTTGCCCCCCCAACTACCAGTCAGAACAGGGTGCCTGGCCACTGGCTCCATGGCCTTCATCCCACCCCTCCTCCCGCCCAAAGATGACCCACCCAGTGTCTCTCCTGCAATGGGCTGAGAGCTGCTACATGGGCAGAACGCTCCACCGGGCGGAGCATCTGGAGGCCAAAGCCAATGGGAGCCAGCGCCGGCTTCTCTCCTTATTATAAAGTGCTGTTTGTGTCCATACGCCGGCTTCTCTCCTTATTATAAAGCGCTGTTTGTGTCCATGCGCCCCCACAGCCTTGCCCCCCCCCAACTACCAGTCCGAACAGGGTGCCTGGCCACTGGCTGCATGGCCTTCGTCCCACCCCTCCTCCCGCCCAAAGATGACCCACCCAGTGTCTCTCCTGCAATGGACTGAGAGCTACTACATGGGCAGAACGCTCCACCGGGCGGAGCATCTGGAGGCCAAAGCCAATGGGAGCCAGCACCGGCTTCCTCGTGCTGAAGCTCCCACAAGGAGTCCCTCACTCATCACCGCTCCACCACGACATGCGGTGCTCGGTCAGAGGTGGCAAGCCGTGCCACCCAGGAGGCCTCAGCACTGCCGTGCCCCTGTGAGCCCCACACGGCATCATGCTGACACTGTACGCAACACGGGCCCGCGCTGCCTTCCTCACCCCACAAGTCCAGGTGCGATTGTCGCTGCAAGGTGGGCAGCTGCGACACAGTGTGCGCCCTCCCTGATGCACCGCTGCCATGGCCCAACCACCTCCTCCTGCCTGACCCCAGCTGCGGGAACTGCAACACCAGTGGCGGTTAATGCATGCCCCTTCTCTGACCGCCGCTGGGACCGTATGGCGAGGGCACCGCCACCTTTTCTTCTCACGGGGGGGGGGGGCCTGGGGAGGCTGCAGTCTGGCTAGAGTTCGTTGCATTGATCTCCGCAACGGACCTTATCACTAGTAAGGAAATAAAAGAATTCCAGATTGTACCAATTAGCAGAGTACAAATGTTATGAAAGTTAATCTTTTAAAATGGTGAATCAATGGACAACATCCAGAGTTACGGTCCCTCTGCAAGATTATACCAGTACAAGTGAGCAGTGAATCATCATCCCTAAGTAATATGATACATACAGATTGGCACAGGGGAGTTAGTTTCATGCTCTGAACTGTGCAAATTATCATTGTATTAGATACTGGCAAGATCACTGAAAACATTACTTAGGACAGAGATCCCCAGCCTTTCTCAACTACAGAACTGTCAAGTCAGCCAAAAACAAAACAGCAGACGCACTTTCGTAAATGTTAAGTTTCACCCCAGAGTCTTTCTCAAACATACTTTTTGGTCTCCCTCTTCCTTTCTTAGTGCTGCTGTAACACAACACTCAAAATGTAAAGAAATGGTTCTAATCTAGCTGTGTGGGGGGAGATACAGGATAGTCTAGTGTTGAAGGGGTAGTTGCAGAAACAGTGAGGAGAGGAAGGGCACAATACCAATAATATAATGGGAACTATTAATGAGTTCCAGTGATGCAAGTACAACACAGGAAAAGGGATAACTGTTTCCCAGCAAATGCCGTTGCAAAAAATGGGGGCTGTTACTGGAGAGATGTCATCTGGGTAGAACAGCATGCCCAGGAAAGAGTCAGCAGAATATTGGCTGGCTGGCTGGCTGGCTGGCTGGCTGGCTGGCTGGATGGATGGATGGATGGATGGATGGATGGTGCTGGAAAAGTGCCAAGAGCCCTGACTGGCTAGAGGATGGACAAGGAATCCGATTAGGCCACACCCCCTAATGTAGCCAATCCTCCAAGACCTTACAGAGGTCTTCTTACAGGAGCTACTGTAAGATCTTGGAGGATTGGCTACATTAGGGGTGTGTCGCTTAATATGCAAATGAGTACTGCTACAAAAAGAGCCCTGCATGATAGCCATAAGGGTCAAAGGATTAGAGGGAAGATGATTGATTTAGGACATGATCACACGCACAATTAGCTGCGCCATGGCCAGGTGGATTTAAAGGGCACGATCAGACGCGAACATCTGGGAAGTGCCCCGCACCCATTGGCAACCCATTTTGTTCCGCCACAGAAGCAGAGTAAAAAGACACCAGGGAAAGTCCGGTAGCAAACGAGTTGCTACAGGCCATGGACGAACTTTCCCCTGTCTGATCACTCCAACGCACTCTCATGGCATCGGGATGGTCTGATCAGGCCATCCCAACTCTGTGCCATTGTTTTCCCCCCTTCTCAGTATGCCCATCATCGCACATTCTACAGGGAGCCGTCAGTGCTGAGATGTGATTCATCGATTCCCCGTTTAAGCAAGTCAGAAACAAACGACCAAAAAAAAGCCCCCTGACTCTCCTGCAGTTGGTTCTGATCACACAGTGGCAGGCTGCCCCTGCAGCTTCAAAGGATTGTGTGATTGCACAACTGTGGGTCAAATTCCTCTGGAGGGAATAGCCATGTCTCCCCCCGGTTTATCTCCCGCATGTGACTGCCACCTTCTTTTGCTTGTTAACTGATACAGAGAGGCACCCATTATAAGGCCTACTTACACACAATTAGTTGTCAGCGACAATCTGTTAAAATTACTGAAATGTAGTTGGTTTTGGTTTCCATGGAATTTTTTCTTTGCTGGATCCTGATGACCAAATTATGAATGTGTACCCTAAAGCAAAACATGACTTTTCACCTGCCAAGTTTAAACCTGAAACCTACCTGACATTCTGACTTGACCATTTCCCCATAAGAGTGAAATAAGTTTATGTGTTATGAATTAATATCAGCCTCTTCTGTGCCATATTCTGACCTGTACCAAATGAAAGGTTTTTCAGTTCTTCAGCATCCTAGGCTTGGTCAGAGTATATCTATATACATTTTAAATATCTATGGGACAGACAGAGAAACAAAGAAGAAGAAAAGTGAGCCACTCAGCAAAGTGAAAAAGGACGTGGGGAACCATCGTGGGCTCTGTGTGACCTAGGCTCATTGCTGCCTCTGCTATCCAGCCAATGAAAGCACAACCACCTGGCTGAGGAAGTACGACGAAGTGGATTGGAGACATCCCCTCCCTATCCCTAAGCCTCCCTACCTCACACTTGTGGCCTAGATGGGCTCTTCTAAGATACATGTTAATAACATCAAACAAGTTTCTTTATTATGCACGGTCATCATAACAGCCATGAAAAGGGTTCCTCAGAGAAGTGAAGGGGATTCACATTGCATTGCCGCAACAGAGGATCTCATGTATTTACTACAAAAGCAGTATTGAGGCTGTTGTGCAGTGTAAATTGAGGAAGTAAATAGCAGCCAGACTAAGGTACCAGGGTCTCAGTGTTTTGAATATGTTGTACAATTTAAGTGCTAAACATTGCTTCAGGGATTCCATTCTATTATCCATTATGACTAGCAGAGCAGATAGGAACATTGAAAAAAGAGATTTCACTTGCATAGTCTTTCAGTCTTTGAACAATGGTTGATTGACTCCTTTGCCTTTTGCCTCCAGCAATATTATCCATTTATCATGTGGAATGCATTGTTCCACATCATTCACTGATGCTGGTAGTGGATCAAGGTGACTATTTAAACATGCAGTTATCATTGGAAGTGGATTGTGAATTGACAACTGACATTAATAAGAGGTTTCAATAAGCAGTGGCACCTGTATCAAACACATTAAGTTTGATACGTGGGTGAAAACCTCTGTAAGCCTTTTTTTAAGTAAAAATATGGTTAAGACTCCTCCCCCAAACCAAATTGCAAGTAGTTCAATTTATCAGCAACTGACTCCTGTGCCATGTGTCATGCTGAAACACAGCTCTTCGTTTACCCAAACTGGTGCACGTTTCAGGCCTGGAACATGCAGAACATCCTCTACACATGTAGGGTCAGACGAGGGTTGCCAGCTCCATGTTGGGAAATACCTGGAGATTTTGGGGGTGGAGCCTGAGGAGGGCAGGGTTTGGGGCATAATGCCATAGATTCCAACTTCCAAAGTAGCCATTTCCTCCAGGTGATTCTCTGTCACCTGGAAATCAGTTGCAACAGCAGGAGATTGCCAGCCACCACATGGAGATTGGCAACCCTAGGTCAGACTGTCAACGGGTCAATTATTTGGGAGCAATCAGTCTAGTGCCTACCTGGGTTCTTATGTGATACAGCACTTCAGTTAAGAAGGGGGGAAATATGAAAGAGAGACTCTCAAATTAAACAATCTTTATTCTCCTAACAAGATACAAAGCTAGAAAAAAATGAAATAAAAGAGAAATAAAAAATATGAGATGATGTTGCAATATCCTACATATATATAATTCCCCTATGTAATGGCCATTTCCAGCTCTCCCATTGGCTGTGCAGTGCACTCCATCAGCCATTGTCCCATCAACCGCCACTCAAGAGTACTCGCGTGTTATTGGGGGGGCTGGGTCTGCTCCTCTCCCCACCCACTGCCAGCCTGGACAGGCTTCTCTCAAAGAATAAACTGCCAAACGGCTATCTCTCCTGACAAAGACACTTCTCATGCTTGGCTCCTGTGGGACTAACTTTTCCCTCAGTGGCTGTTGCTAGGCAACCACGCTTGGTTCTGTCAGTAAAAGGCAAAGGCAGGAGGAGCTTTCCAGGCCTTTGTGGGGAACTCATTAGGGCCAGTCCTGAATAGGGTTGCCAGCTCCAGGTTGGGAAATTTCTGGATATTCTGTGGTGGAGTCTACGGAAGCCAGAATTTGGGTGGAGAGGCCTCAGCTGAATAGAATGCCATAGAGCCCACTGTTAGCCAAATTGCCTTGATTTATTAATAATTGTTGGGAATTAGAAAATTAAATGGCAATAGGCATACAAGGGAGCAATAACCTATGTATACAGGAGCCCTGCTTAATCCAGTATCCCAGAAATAGACGCAGAGACCAGATGTTCGAGAAATGGTTTCTTTACTGTAGAATTTGCACACATACAAATAAAACTCAAGCACACACTCAACAACACAGAACTAGGACTCGCATTAGCAGGAGATCATTGGTTGGGCTATACTGACCTGTCCGACGTGATGAAGCGATCCTTACAGCAGAAAAATAAGGGACACCATAGGGGGGAAAGGGTCGTATTCTGAACCGGCAGAACATCTTCCCCAATGATGGAGCACGCAGAACTCTTGCACATTCAGTCTCCTTCATTCATTTTAACCAAAAGAGCAGGAAAAAGGACTGTGTGCTCAAATTTGTCTCTCTGCACTGAAATAGTCAAAAGAAAGAACAGTCCTTCTGGGTGGAGGAAGCTCTACATACACATCAGTATGCTGCTTGCATACGAAATTTCTGGAGGGAGGTGTATTTAATTTTGTTGTTGTTCACACAGGGTTTCTAGGATTGATTTATATTGTAAAATGTCAATTTTTAGTCTTCTATTAAAATGAGTAATATATATGAACTATGTAAAAGAATTAATGTACATATCTGCCTCTTGAACTGTCAACAGCGTGTATTCACAGATCATGGTGAGCATACTTCTGGTTATCTATTTAAGTCATATTCAGGGATAAACCCTGAATTTCTGCACCACCAGAAGTACTGCATGGACGGTGAACCTGTCAAACAAACTCAGCTCAACTGACCAGAATAACTGTTCTTAGCTAGAATATTAAAAGGCAGGCTCAAACAAGTAGGCCCTACAAGACAAAGGCATGTCAGGGCAAAGGGCAAGCTGTGTCCAGCTTTGTTCTGTATGGAGGGCAGGAGAGGTTGTGACAAATTCACAAGGAAAGGGCAAAAAGAGACAAAAATGAGAAACACAGTCATAAGAATGCAATTTGCCAAGTGCAAGAACAAGACTTTTTGCTCTTCATTCTCTAAATCTTTAACAGCATTCAAGTGGTTTGGCAAGATCTTAAGACATCTCTACATTAGCTAAGAACCCAAAATCTTGTACTCTTACTTGGAATAAATCAGGAATGGTTTTCTGGTTTTGGCGTCTGCTATGGCGGGTGGTTTCTCCTCGACCTCCAGGAGCCTCCCGTCAGTGCCTGTGGCTGGGAGGGGGTCTGATTGTCTGTGACACACACACCCCGGAGCCCTTGTGATAGGCTCCTAGCCATGGGGCTTTTGAGAGCTCTTCCCCCGACGGACTGGCCGGCGAAGGGGGGCTTCTCCTGCCCTGATGATCCCACTGCGGAGCAACCGCAATGGTACTAAGAGCGCACACCAGGATCAAGCGTCTGGTGGCTAAGTGACTATAAACTACAAAAGGCGAGCTACGATGAACTGTGAGTGTTGGTTAAATGAAGAGACACGTATTTAAGTAGAGAACCCCCCCACCCCGGGACATTGCCAGGGGGGGACCCTCTCTTGGACAGACTAAAAAGTAACTCTTTTACAAGCGGATTAAGAGGGGGGCTGGATTACAAAGTGATTTTGGCAAAAACAGAGAACTTTTGAGAACTTACCAAGCATTGGTATAGATTCCTGGAACTTTTGAAGGGGGGGAGGGGAGGGGAGCTAAACTAGGTAGCAGGAGTAGATTGCCTGAACAAGGTGACTAAACCCAGGGAGATTCCTCCAGGAGACTGACTTTTGTCCCCCGAAATGGGAAGAACTATGTTTTATTTTATTTGTTTACTAGATTTTATCCCACTAGTCTTCAAGCCGCGCCGATACGCACCGGGCACAGGATGGAGCCGCCGACCGTAGCCGACGCCGAGGACAAGCAAAGAGGAGAAGGAGGAAAGCTGGAGGGAGCCGAGCCAGCAATGGGCCGAGATGCCGAACTAAGATCAAGAAGAACAACAGCGCCATCTACAGGGTGCTGGTAGGGCAGTCCCCACCCCAATTTAGATGTGGCCATAGTTAGGGATAACAGAGTAACTGTAAGCCGCTCAGAGACCCCCTAGGAGGTTCGAGCGGGGTAGAAGCCGAAAGTAATAAATAATAATATAAATAATGAGCTAAATCTCTGTAACTTCCTATTGTATGTTTTTATCTCATTTAATTATGTCATTTGTTTCATATTTTGTCTATCAAACAACAGTTGGGAGTGTCTCACATACATGCTGACTGAAATGATTACTGTTTGAATTGGTTCTTGTTTTGAACTGGCCTCTTTGTAACATGCCCCAACCTTTCTATTGTGTGTCTAATGAGCCTTATGGACTTGCACGCCTATGCATTTGATAAAGTGAGCTCTGACTCACAAAAACTTATGCTGGAATAAATTTTGTTTGTCTTTAAGATGACACTGGATTCCTGTTTTGTTCTGCTTCACTTACAGATAACGTGGGCAGCTTTGCAGAACTCATTCTCAGGGTATATCCATGAGGCACTGTGAGTATCTTGGATATATTCCTTGTTGCTGTAAGCTGCACCACACTTTTGCATAGCCATACTGATTGTCCTGCATCCCTGGCAGACACAAATATCTATGGGTTATGCACAGTCCACAGGGAGGGACTGCTGCTGCCCAGTCCTGTTTTGACATTAAAATTATGACCCATAAGAAACCTCTTTGTGTAGCTGTAGCCTTGGCCTCCAATCTCCATCTTATGTGACCTGCAGGGATTGGTTATTTACATATTTCCATTTGCATTTGCATTATTGCTTTCCACTTTTTGACCAACAGGTCCCTAATGCAGGATGACCAATGTGAAGTTTATGAAGAATATTACAGAGAAGTAAGTCCTGAGCAAGTGTTGGACCACCAACCCTCAAAGGGTCTTTTGTTTGATTTCCCCCTTAACTTCATTACCCTTTCCCACTACTCTCTCAGCATGAATTTGTCATCTCCACTGCCAGCCCACCTCCCAGCCTCTCTGTGCACTTAATGGCTGCACTGACAGACAGGAATTCACAAGGCCCTATCATAGTTGTACAGTACAGGGGGAGACTGTATTGCTTGGTTTCAGTTGTCATATTGTTGCATAATCCCCAAACATTTGTCAGGCAGAAGAGTGGGAATTCAAGGGGTGAGCAAACCAGAAGTACACACCAACACCATGGGCAGAGTGGACCCAGTTTCCCCCAGGATTAGGTTCCCCACAACCTGGACAGTGGAAATGGACCAGCCTGAGACCAGGGTATGAAAAGTACTCCTTCATGTTCCCACCCATCAGTTAAGCTAATCAGCAGAAGTCCTCTCAGTGTGCTGCCACTTCAGAGGTCAGGAATATGGTTATAGAGGCAGGGCTTTTTCAGTAATGGCACCTCATCTGTGGAATTCCCTGCCCACAGTCACTCACTTGGTATCTACCTTGATTAGATTTATGTGCCAAGTGAAGACTATGTCATTCTCCTATGTGTTTGGTTGATTTTTTCCTG
>NW_015160285.1:246633-276328 GCF_001447785.1 Gekko japonicus | reverse complement strand
CCCCCTCGTGCGCTCTCTTCCGGCTCCTCCTCCGGCCACTGATTTTGCGCCGGAGCCCGGCGCGTCTGCGCTCCCCCTGCCCGCTGGCCCCCCTTCTCACAGCGGCGGCGCCTCCAGAGCAGCCAGTGCGGTGCGGACGCGGCGGCAGCTCTTCCAGCCGGCTCCCTCCCGCTTCCCCTGCGCCTGACGAGGACGACTTCAGCAGCAGGTAGAGCCCCAGCCCCAGCGGCACCCCGAGCCGTCTCCATCCATCCCCATCCTCGGCCAGGAATAAAGGCTGCTTAGCATTGCCCAGCCTGGCTCTCCCCCCCGCCCGCTCGCTCGCCCGCCCGCTCTTGATCCAGTGGTTTCTTCCTGAGGCGAAGGGTGCGTTTGGGAGGGGGGTGGGATTGTGAAGGACAAGGGCTTGTCAGTTCCGTCCTAGGGGGACACCACTGTTGGAGGGGACTGGGGAGTCCCCCAAGAAGCAGTGCTGGAGAAGGGATGGCTTGTCAATTTGATGCATGCTTTTTCTTTATGGGGCTTTGTTCTGTGCTGGGCTCTTATTGGAGCCCGTGCAGAATCCTCCTGACAAGGGAGACAGACTGCAGCTTTGGCTTTAGTTCCTGTTAAGTTCTTTGCCTGACGGTGTTTTGGTCAGCAGCACCTGCCCCCACACTGAGGCCCCTTGCAGGTAACCCTTCCCCCAGCTGTCATCTCCCCGGGAGCCCTAGGAAAGGACCGAATCAAATGATCCAAAATAAGGGATGGTTAAGAGTTGTGCTTGCAGGAAGGGGGTGGGTGGAAGATGGAAGATCCACTGTATTACATGGAGACACGAAACACAAGAAATTCCATTTGTTTCAGTGGAGCTAAAGGGCAACCTTTACAAAATTAAGGACATTCATCTTGGTGTTCAGGGAAATGCTATCACCACTTGAGGGTCAGGCAGCAATTTTTATCCAGGCCAGTTTGGCCAGTGATCCTGGAGGTTTTTTTGCCATCTTCTGGGCATGGAGCAGGGGTCACTCGGGGTAGGGAGTTAGACTGCAGGGGGTTAGACTCAGTGACCCTGGAGGTCCCTTAAGAACATAAGAACATAAGAGAAGCCAATGTTGGATCAGGCCAATGGCCCATCTAGTCCAACACTCTGTCACACAATGGCCAAAAATACCAGGTGCCATCAGGAGGTCCACCTTCTAACTCCGTGATTCTATGACCCCTTAAAATATTATATATGGCAATCCAAAATGCCACACCTGATCCTCTTAACCCATCATCTACAACATTCATATGAAGTCAGATCTGTCTCAGAAGTAGATTCTCTGTCACACACACTCCTTTTCAGTCTGTAGGGTTCCAGTTTGTAACAGGAATCTGTCTAGACACTGACAGATTATATTAGAAACAGCTGAGAGGAATAATCTCAGTTTATCAATACAAAAATTATGGGAAGGTGCTGCAGGATGTTTTTCCTGTTTTCAGAGATGAGCTTTGAGCAGCCCTCCTCTGGGACAATTTTATGGAGCAGGAAGCAAGTGGAGGGAGATGTTAAACCCAAGGGATGTTTCAGGAGTAGATTTTTGGTGTGTTTTTTTCTCTTACTGACTCATACCCTTTGGCCACCCTCTCTGTCTTTTTTTAAAAGGTTGTCTTCCGAAGAGATGCTGGCCAAATTCCACACAGCATTTTGTGACAGTCTTTGCTGTGACCTCTTCCCCAGCTCCCTGGAAAGTGGACCAGCTTCTCCTGAGAAATATCTTTCTCTCTCTGGCACTTTCTCGATGGGTTTGTGTACTGCCAGCTGCTTAGGAGGCTGCACTCTGGCCTCTGTGTTTATGCACATATGGAGCATGCTTTGCTTCAATTATTCATCTTGGTGCTCCTGTAATTTCCTACAGTTTCTCTTCTCAAGGGAACTCCTGTGTAACATGGTTTTAACATATGCTGCATTTGCAGGGGTGTCCCCATTTGTCCACGTGGCTTTATCTAGATCTGTGTCGAGATCTTTATCTAGTCTGTATCTAGATACTCACTGCCAGGGAAATAAGGGTTCACCAATAACAGGAAAATTCATCTGGGCCAGTATAAATGCACTATAAACAGGGCTATTTTTGGGCAGGTACGCACAGGAACGGAGTTCCGGCTGGCTTCAGAATTGGCCACGCCCACTACAGCCAAAACCTCTACGTGCGTGGCTACAGAGGGAAGGCCTGGAGAGCGACCCCCCCGGTGACTCCGAGGCAGGTGGGCCTGGAAGGATCAGGGAGGCATTTAAATGCCTCCCTATGCCTTCCCCAGCCTGTCCAAGGGCCAGCTTGCCCTTCCCTTTCCTTCAAGGGGGAGGTCTTGCCCGGGCTCCCCGCAGCTGTGGGGCACCCGGGCAAGCCAAGGGAAGGCCCGGGGTGTGGCCTAATATGCTAATGTGCTGTGCTGTCAGGGGTTTGGCTTAATATGCTAATGAGTTTCTGCTGTTGGGTGTGGCCTATTATGCTAATGAGTTCCTGCTGGGCTTTTTCTACAAAAAAAGCCCTGACTATAAACACTCTCAAAAACAAAAGCCAAAAATTGTTGTGACCTGAATAGCACAGGCAAGCCTGATCTCATCAGATCTCAGAAGCTGAGTAGGGTCGACTCTGGCAAGTACTTGGATGGGAGACCTGAAATACCAGAAGTGGGAGGCAGGGGCAGACTTTTTTCAGCCACCTCTCTGAATATCATCCAGGCCCTCAGTAGGTGTCAGTCCCCAGAAGTCACTGTGACTTTCAGGCGCACACACACATATATAAAAAAAAAAAAAAAAAAAAGAAAAAAAAGGGGGGGGGGTGGATTTGCATCTCAGTGCAAGGCTTTCAGGAAGGCACATAGTAGTTATTATTTGGGAGATTCGGGGCTCACATTTTGTAAGCTGCAATACCCTTTCCAACCACCTTTTTTTCCAAATGCTCTCACTATTTCCCATGATTTCACATACAGCAGTGATGTTTTCATGAAATGACATTTTGTCCATTCTGAGAAGTATTCTCTAGACTGCAGTTCCAAACAATGCATATGCATCACTTGATGTTGTTGGAAATCCGTCCAGCTTGTGATCATTTATACCTGCATGGTCCAAAGGCAGCTGAGGATATTGAACATCATATTCTCTACTGCCTATTATAACATGAAGGAAAATATTGTTTTATTTGCCTGGCTCTTTTTGTTAAGTCAGTGCTCAGAAGATTTGTTTCCTGTTATCTGTTACACAGAAAACTGTTTTGTGTGCCATAGCTGCAGAGAAGATTCGGAGCAGGCTTATTAAATCAATGCCTATTTCCTGTCATGCACCTCATATAACTATTATGATTTCTGGCTCTTTTATTCATCACGTCAGATACTTATTTTTAGGTCTTTTGTGTTTATGATGTGTTGTTTTCACTGATGTTAGAGAGGAGTGGAGATTGTGATGACCTTTGGCTATAACAAACAAAACTGATCTACTGACAACTTAATAGCCTGTCATGACCATAAAACGATTAACAACCGCAAACCAACCACAAAACTTTAGACATCTGTGATTTTGCCCATTTTCTTCGGTCACAATTTTTAACCGCAAATCATCAGCTGAGACATTTTGGAGTTCAGTAAATGAGTAGCACATTGCATAACGCCATTAGTGTTCTCATTTGCCTGTATGAAATTTTAATAATACAAATTGGCACCTGACAGTGAAACCAATTTTTCCCATTTTTTATCATCAAATCTCAAGTTTCTGCTCACTATGTCTTTTACTCTCAAGAAGATGCACACAGACCAAATTTGATGTCCCAATATAAATTTCTCAATATAATTAAATAGATGCACATGTACTGTGCTTCCTAAATTCTGGTGTTCGATCCTCTTATATTTTTTCCTAACAAAGGAAGAAATTGTGGGAATGAAAATGTGAGGAGAAGGAAGGTAGAGAGAAATCAGAGGCTCAGCAAAAGCAGAGAATAGAATCTGTGGCAGGGACATGACAGAAGGCACTGAAACCTCACCCTCTGACCACTGCAGGTCAGTCACTGCAGTTGTGTTCTGGTTTCTGAGGGCCTTGCTAAAGAATATGAGTTAGGCTTGAGGTAGGTTCCCCATGGAAAGAATACTCACCTGAAAACAATGCTAATCTCATAGTGAATTGTCAGTAGTCCTGTATTGCTTATCTTGTTACCAAGATGGAGTCCCAAATCTGGTGAGATATATACTCTTACCAAATATGTAAGGGGGAGTAAAATGGAGGAGTGGGAAGAACCAAGAAAGTGTAAAACTTTTAAATGTTTGAAACTCACAGACACATTAAGAGGAAGAACTTCTGATGCATTGTGCTGATGACACACTCTTGAATCAAGATCTATGTCATGGTATGCTAGTTGGCTTTTTGCATTGCACTTAAGAATCTTCAGATTGTTTCAGCTATACTTTCAGCCACATGTAACCCACAGGTAGTTCCCCTGTGCAAGTTCTTTTCAGTGCCATATCTGGTATCTCAGATGTCCTATAATGTCCGTCCCCCATCTGCCCTTTCTAAGCTACTCATATGCGCCAATCAAACTGAAACACCAGAGTGGAATTCTTACTGTGTCTGATCAAAGGACTGAGGTTTCCAGTAGGAAAAACCCAGCCAGGAGCAGGAACTGATCACAGAGCTAAGCATCAAAAAGATCCATCTGGAGCACCATAATTGACTGAAAGGGCAAAGAGAGAAAACAGGGGCAAGAAACAGGCTTATTTATTTATTTATTTATTTTATTGTCAGATTTATATGCCACCCTCCCAGCCGAGGCTGGCTCAGGGCGGCTTACACAGCAATTCAAAAACACACAAATAATTTAAATAGTCCTAAAACCAAATAAAACATTAAAAACACTAATAGGTTATTAAATGATGGTGGTCAACCATCAGTGTTCCATCCTAGTGGTCAGCCCATAGGTCTAACCTTGTGCGGCCGGCACAGGCTGTTCTGATGACTTCAGGGAACAGGTTCTCCATCAGGGGCGGTTCCTAATTGAAAGCCTGGTGGAAGAGCTCCATCTTGTAGGCCCGCGGAACTGCATAAGATCCCGTGGGGCCCTGATCTCTTCTGGGAGCTCATTCCACTAGAGAGGAGCTGCCACCGAGAAAGCCCTGGCCCTAGTTATAGCAAGCCTGGCCTCCTTGGATGTGGGGAGGGCCAATCAATGGTGGGACCCTGATCGCAGTGCTCTCTGGGAAACGTATGGGGAAAGGCGTTCCCTCGGGTATGTAGGTCCCTGACCATAAAGGGCTTTAAATGTAAGAACCAACACCTTGAAGCGAATTCGGTATGCTATCAGTAGCCAGTGCAATGCCTTTAGCACAGGCTGTATGTGCTCCCGCATGGAAGGCCCATTAAAAGCCTGGCTGCAGCATTTTGCACTAGCTGTAGCTTCCAGATTTGCAACAAAGGCAGCCCCATGTAGAGAGCATTACAGTAGTCCAATCTCGAGGTGACCATTGTGTGGATCACTGTTGTCATTTCATTGCATTCAAGGAAGGGAACCAACTGCCTGATCAGCCAAAGTTGGTAAAAGGCAGACTTGGCTGTGGCTGCTACCTGGGCCTCCATTGTTATGAAGGCATCCAAGAGCACTCCCAAGCTCCTTACCTCCAATGCTGGCACCAATGGAGCCCCATCGAAGGTTGGGAGTGGGATCCCTACCCTCGGTCCACCCCGACTCAGGCACAGGACCTCCGTCTTCATCGGATTCAATTTCAGTCGGCTCAGTCTAAGCCATCCAGCCATCAAGCTCTGTAACTGAATTGCCACAGCCCTCTCTATTATCTTGCCCAGATAGGGCAAGATGGAGACTGGCCAGTAGTTCACCAATTCAGCCGGGTCCAAAGATGACTTTTTCAAGAGAGGACGAACCACTGCTTCCTTGAGTGCCCCTGGGAACAGTCCCTCCAAGAGGGAATTGTTGACAATTTCCCTTGGGGCACCTCAAAATCCCTCGTGGCCAGCTTTAATTAGCCATGAAGTGCACGGATCCAGGAAGCATGTGGTGGGGCGTATAGTTAGGAGCAATTTGTCAACTTCCTCTAGGCTGAGTGGACTGAAATGATCCATAACCTGACCAGAAGACATGCATGGAGCCCCGAGTTCACTCACTGTTTCAAGTGTGATGGGGAGGTCACGGTGGAGAGACAAGACTTTTTCTGCGAAATAGCTCGCAAAGGCCTCACAGCCAATGTCCAATTCCCTAGCATTTGGTCTGCCCTGTGGCAGAGTAGTAATAGACCGAATCGTTCTAAACAATTTGGCTGGGTGTGAGCTCTCAGACGCAATCGTAGCTGCATAGTACTCTCTCTTCGCATCTTTGACTGTCATCTCATAGGATCTCATAAACATCTATAGGATGCTCTTGTAGCTTTATCACGGGCATGCTGCCACTGTCTCTGTAGCCGTCTTAGCCTTTGCTTCATTAGCCACAACTCCTGGGTAAACCAGGGAGCAAGCCTGGAGCGAGGGCGCAGAGGGCATCGGGGAGCGATCTTGTTGATGACTGCCAAGAGTCGGCTATGCCAATCCTCTACAAGCTCATCTAATGAGCCACCAGGGTGCATTGGATCCCGGAAAGCCATCTGAAGCCACATAGGGTCCATTTGACTCTGCAGGCGAGCTAAAATACCTTCGCCGTTCAAACAGGGTCAGGGTGACACATTCAGTTGGGCCCTCAAGCCACCATGGCACTGCCAAAGTAGTGATCCGGTCCATTGTAACCCCCACCCCAAAGATCAAATAAAGCGTGTGCCCGGCCCGGTGAGTGGGGGTCATTACATATTGGGAGAGTCCTAGCACTGCCATGGATGACACCAGGTCTGTTGCCCGAGTAGAGGCCGCATTGTCGGCATGGACATTGAAATCACCCAGGACTATCAGTCTAGGGTGTTCCAATGCCCAGCCCGACATGGCCTCCATCAGGGACGGCAGGCTATTGGTCACTGCGTTAGGCAATTGGTACACCAGCCAAATCACCAACTCTCTCTGGCCTCCCATACCAGGCTGGCACACTCAATGCCCATGATCCTCGTTGGTGGGAGCACCCTGAAGGAGTAAACCTCCCAAATGAATAGAGCCACTCCTCCCCCCACCCCCAAGTCTGCGATTGGTGAAGGACTGAGAACCCGGAAGGAGCCAACTGGGAGAGAGCTACTGTCTCCCGATCTTACACCCAGGTCTCGGTCATGCATGCCAGGTCTACATTCTGCTCGAGCAGAAAGTCCCGAAGGACTGTGGTCTTATTGTTTATAGACCTGGCATTACACAACTCCAATGTTGGAGGGGGGTCATTTATCCTAGCCCCTCTGCATACAGCCTTTGGGAAGGGACACAGGCTGGAAGGGGGCCGAGCTACTTTACTTCTCTGTCCCCTTCCCTTATCTTCATGCCTGGTCCCTATACTTTCCCCTCCCCAGCTTACAACTGATTTCATGGTGACCCTACTATTGAATGTTTGTAAAGTACTGCAGCAGTTTTCTCAACTGGTGGTATGCATACCACTGGTGAGATGCAGAAGGAGTCTAGATGGGACATGGATTTTTCATAAATGTTACTAAGAATTTGCTGTTGCTCAGTCCCCATGACCACCTGCAAGTGTGACATGCCGTCTCTATCTGACTCCACTCCCCACAGATTATTTATCTGTGACCTTTTCGCATGCTAATAAAGACGCAGGGGAAATCAAGGGGAGATGCGGGTCAAAATGCGGCCATGCAGCAAATAGTGGGAAATCGAGCAGTACAACCGGGGGAAACGGAAGACAGAGTGCAGAACCACTGCTTTTGCAGAATCAATTCTAGGTGTTTCTCCTAATCCCACACTTTCTGTGCCCACCAGAAAGTGTGTTTGATGTACCAGTTCCCACTGACCCTACCTGCCAGTGATTATCCATTGTGCTCTGCAGTGTTATATGTCCTTAACACAACATGAATATAACAACAAAAATAAATAATAAATATAATAACAGAATGCCTGTAAATATAATTTCAGGGAACTTGTCACCTATTATTGATTTTTTTTTTCAGTTAGGATCCCTTACAAGCTTTCAAATAGTTCAATGTTGTATGAAAACTACTTTGCATTTTATATTAGCCAGTGGCTTGGATATAATGAATGGCTTCCATGGGTGCTACCGATTCTCTACCATGGATGGGATGAAGGTACATTTTATAAGCATGGATCTGCATTGATGGGGGGAAAATAATAATAGCAACAACAACAACAACAATAAGAACAACAACAGATCGAGTCACAACAGACTTATGGTTTTCAAGGCAAGAGATGAGCAGAGGTGGTTTGCCATTGCCTTCCTCTGTGTTGGAAGAACAAAATTAGCTAGATACATTGCAGCTGTTTTAAAGCCCATGTAAATCTGCGTCAATACACCAAGAGAAAAAAGATGTGTAACTTCTTCCCCCTATCTCTGTGTGTTTCAGTCATGCCTAATCTATACCCCAGTTACAAAGTTTTGTTATAAGAATTGTCTCAAAACAATCAGAAATACAAACAAAAAGGGACATTTCTCTATCGATACATTAATTTGTACAATGTATTTTTGAGAAATGTTGATGATAAATAATGACACATACAGTAAATAAATAAGAGAAATTGGTCTCAACTATATAATATATAATTTAGCATAATTTGCATCTCTTGTTTGAATTTGGACTCAGTGCAATTCCATCAATCGCTTGGGAAATCAGCAGGACAAAATCTGATTTAGACTAACAGTACTATTAGGGTCATTATACACCAGCAGATAGCTAATTGGACTTGCACCTATG
This sequence comes from Gekko japonicus, assembly GCF_001447785.1. Taxonomy (NCBI): domain Eukaryota; kingdom Metazoa; phylum Chordata; class Lepidosauria; order Squamata; family Gekkonidae; genus Gekko; species Gekko japonicus. Next base: position 267,529 of record NW_015160285.1, on the reverse strand, counting down.
AGACCTGGATCTCAATTCCCCTTCACAGGATAGCCTTTGAAGAAGTCACTTTCTCTGTTTTAGGTGGAATCTGCATTGGTATTTTCCACTGTTTCGGCTACACTCTCGCTCCATCTCCAAAAAAGATGTCCACATCTCTTTAGGTTTCGCTCTCCTACTGCACTGTTATAATTTCTGCTGTCTGCATTATTTTATTGCCCTATGGTTTCAGCTCCGTCATGATTGTGGCTTCTCTCCGACTCAAATGGATGTGCTTAAAAGCACTCTAAGCTCCCCCCACAAAGTGCTAACCGGAGGCTTATCTGCTCTGTTTACCTTCCGACAGCATAACACTAAAAGAGCTAGAACTTCAGGCTGCCAGACAATCTTAGGATCTCCTGGCTATACTACACACAATGCCATACTGCACTTGTCATTTTTATGGGGAAAAAACCTTGTGGATTAGCATCTGAATCTCCCATGAATAAAAAAGCAAAAATCATACAATAACTCTTAGCCGAAGGCAAAATCCCTACTGATAATATCAACACTCAAAGTCTATCTTCATTGTGTGTATTCAAATCTTGATTTAGTAGACCATTTTTGTTGCATTTTTAATCAAACAAGAGCCAACATTAAACTAGCCACATACAGGAATGATGAGACATATGTGTATAACTTGCTGTGATCCTTGGGACAATCTTGAACACTGTGAATGCTTAAGGGGAGGTCAGTGGGAGAAACATGAGCCAATACAAATGAAAGCCAGTGTGATTTGGTGGAGAGAATGTTGGTTTCAGTATCAGGCAGGAGATTAAAATTTAAAAATAATGGTTAATTTAGTTATAGCACCAAAAACGTTGCTTAAATATTATTGGAAGTAAATGGAAGTACCTACATTAAGAGACTGATGAAGCACCCTAACTATGTTAAATAAGAGAAAACCAAAGGTAGGACAACAGTTTTGCAAATGATTGGACGTAATTCATTATGTTCTGCAAAGACACATTTCATGGCATTGGAAATCCATACAACTTATTCTCCATGTGATGAACTGTTTCTATCTGAATAAAAACATTTTTTAAAGTTGGACTTTGACTAGGGAGAGTGGTTTCCATCAGTTGTTCAGCTGTGAAGTGAGCCAGATAAGTCATTCTGCCATCACATAATCTACTCCATAGGAGAGTTGTGAAGATAAAATAGGATAACCCCAGATTTGCTGCCCTGAGCTTTTTGAAGGGAGGATGTGATATACATGTGATAAAATTAAACCCTCTTAAAGGAATTAATCCTTACCATTCCCCTTGTTATCACTGCTTAGAACAGATCTTAAGCAACACTGTGCTAGAGACACTGTTTAAAAATATATGATATTAATAGTCAGATTGGTCCTATAGAACAAGAAACATACAATGTTTCCAAACGGAGATTCTTGCATTGGTTGCTTGCACTGAATTAGTGGGTCTGAAACTCACAATCCAAACTCACCATGTGCCAGTTTCCATGGTGATTTCTCCTAAACCAAATGGACTAGCAGAATCAAAATCCTAATTATTAACTATAGTGCCAAACTCTTGTGTCAGTAGGTGTCTCTTCCTATAGATACCCCCACACACACATACACACACAGAGGTCTCTTGGTGGAAAGCTACTGTTTGGTCTTAGACACTGATCAAATGAGAGAATACTAGAAGAGGCTGTGGCTCAGTGGTCGAGTACTTGCTTGGCACATAGAAGGTCCCAGATACAATACCTGGAATGTACAAGGGTGGGGTTTGTTTTGTTTTGTTTGAAAGATCAGTTAGTAGGCAGCATGCAATGCAGAAGGTCCCAGGTTTAATCCCTAGCATCTCCAGGCTTGGTTGTTTTTTTTAAGGATCCATTAGTAGCTGAAATGAAAGACATCTGCACAAGACCCTGAAAAGCTGCTGCCAGTCATAATACTGACCTTGATAGATCAGTGGTTTGACTCAGGATAAAGCATCGTCTTGTGATCACTCAGATAGTGTTATATAGACCATACAGTGTTTAAAATTCTGGGCAAGGATTTTCATGGCTTAGGTGGTCAGGCCAGTTTTTTTTACATAAAACAATTGAAGAATATTTTATGTTGCAATCTAGAATATTTTTACCTATCTGTATATGCTGCCCTTTGGAACAAAAACACAAGAAATCTGGTAACAGTAATGCTATGTTTAGATTACAAATAAGTCTTATAGATAAAATTTAAGATACAAAATTTCCTAAAGAAATGAAGTCAATGATAACTGTATTACCTTTGGGGATAAAGCAACCTGACCCAAAAGGTTTTGGTACAGAGTCAGTTGGATCCCCCAGAACCCTTGGGAAAAAATAAGGGTTAGAGAACTGGAACCTATTAATGCACTGTCTGTCAGTGAGAGGAAGGCACTCAACATGGGCAGGGAATTTTGGTGTAATTGCACTTATATGGGATCCAGGAGGTACTCTCTGAGAGAGCAAGAGTTACTGGGAATAGTAACATCTTCTTTGGCTGGACAATCTGCCCGTTTGTCCCTTCTGTTTCCTGCTGCTTTGGCTTCTCTCCCTATGCTTCTTCCCTGCCTTGTATCTTTTGGAAAGACATAGGGTACAGAGGACAAAATTACCTTCTCTCATTACATCAAAATGAAATTAATTTTACAATTCAGATTGGTTGTAATCGGGGCTTCTTCTTTCTTTGAAAAAGAGGTGCCAGAACTCTCAAGAGGGAAATGAAGTTTTCGATCTGTATACTGAAAAGTCATGAACCTTTAAGCATTTTTAAAAGACTTTTGTCAAAGAGGTTCCGGAACATTGTCCTGTCACGTTCCCCCAGGAAAAAAGGTTCCAATTTCGATTCATTTCTAGCTAAATGTACACTCTTAATCCTGTCAAGATGGCTTAGAAGACCAAACCTTTGATTGGATCCAGAGGTACTAGCGATTTGGCAATAGAACTAGACTTTAGACCTGTCAGCATGTTAGATCTTCCATTTGATACACAAATCTATGACCATCTGACATATATATGACAATATACTGAAAAATATACCGATCCTTATGAGGACACTGGTGGACTAAGGCAGAAGGAATCATGATGGTCTCTTTCAAATCACTTAAGGATATGCAAACTGTAACAGCCAGAAGGGATTAGACAAAGGGGGGGGGAAGCTCTGAGTATAAACTGGTTTGCTTTTTAAAAGATTCTTCTAAGGAAAATGATGGTTTTACTCCTGAGATATTAGTCTTTTCAGGTAGACAAAATAATAGCTCTGGGAGAAGGTAAAGGTTATCAGGTACCAGAAAAAGTAGGTGATTTTCTTATACCAGTGAAGCAGCCATGGAAGAAATCTGTAATTCCCTCCAGGACTGCAGAACTGCAGAGCAAGCCCTGGAAAGCATTTGTATTGAATGCAAAAAAAAAATAATGGAAGATGAGGAATTAGGCTCTGATGCTTAAGACTTCCCATTGAGGCTTTGCTTGTTCAACTGAAACATATGAACACTGTCTGCTGTGTGGCTCATGCGTTTTTACCAAATACAGATTGGAGGGGGATACTCCTACTTAAATATTCTGTACGATTTGTAGGCTTAACATATGAGGACAAAGAGGACATTTTAAGAGAGGGCATTAAGGTACTGTATAAATCTAATCCACACCGTAGCTAGAACCATTAAATCACCCTCCAGCAGTCCAAGATCATGCTGCGCTATAATTGAACAGGAACCAGGAAAAAATGCCTGCTATCCCCAAAGCAAATACCCAGTCTCTGACTTTTGCAATTGTGCTTAAAGAATGTGAGTGAGGCTTTATAGTCCCATGGTGCTACCTGCTGGACCAGAGGCGGATGGTCTTCCTCCAGGGTCAAACCCTCAGTAGCTTAGTATGTTGGCAGATAAAATCTTCTGTCATGAGCAAATCCTTATTTTCAGACATCAATGTCTTTAAGAACATAGTTGTTGTTGTCAGAATAAACTATTAATGGCATCAGAACCTGGTTATTGTTATGTGTGTCTCATGAATGGAGCAGGCAGTGCATGGTATCTGCACAAATCAAAGAAAAAGAAGCTTGATCGCATCCCTGCCAACCAGAGGGCAGGCAGACTGCTCATCGCACAGGCTTTTGATGATTCATATAATTGAAACACTTGCAGCTGTCCTTAGACATTAGGGTGAAAAGTAATGTGTTACAGTGTAGCCAACTAGAAAGTACTAAGGTTTTGTAATGCAGCTCACAAGATGCTGAGAAGTATTTATAATACTCCATTTGGCCTCACAGTTCCATGAAAATACGCATTCATATGTCCCAACCATTAACCATTTGTCTGAAGACCTTTTGCTTGTGCAACATCTGCATAGTTTATCTTCTTATTCAGATTCAGAGGGGTGTGTATGTATGTGTGTATTCTAAGAAGATCTGGCCCACATCATTAGAAAAAGGCTCATCACTGCAGAATTAATTGGACAGCACCTGCAGTTTTTAACTCCATGATTATCAGTGTTAGGATGAACTCTTTCATCTACTGTATTAGTTTTGCTAGATGTCAGAAAAATCCTCCCTAGCCAGCTTGAGATTATTGATATTTTCTTTCCCCCAAGTTAAGTAATGGGCAAAATATCCAATTTCAGAAAGAAGCAGAAGCTACTTACTCAATATGTGAGCTGTTATGTTTTGACTTCTGCTTTCCAGGCCATTAATTTAATAGCAGTAAGATGAATCACGTGTGGGAAGTATATGTTTGCTTCAGCAGCCACATAAAATTCACCGTCTGTTAATATTGATAGAAGATAACTTGGATTCATTAATAGAAGAAGAGGAGATTGGATTTATATCCCGCCCTTCACTTGGAGTCTCAGAGCGGCTTACAAACTCCTTTCCCTCCCGCTCCCCACAACAGACACCCTGTGAGGTGGGTGGGGCTGAGAGAACTCTGACACAAACTGCTCTTTCAGGAACAGCTGTGCCAGAGCTTGTGACTGACCCAAGGTCACATCAGCAGGTGCAAGTGGAGGAGTGGGGAATCAAACCCGGTTCTCCCAGATTAGAGTCCGCGCACTTAACCACTACACCAAACTGGCTCTCCTTTGTTGGTCTTAAAGGTGCCACTGGACTCTAAATTTGTTCTACTGCTTCAGACCAATACGGCTGACCAACTGGATCTATTATCTCCCATATACTTTCTGCCTTAGACATTGCTTGGCTCCCACAGAAACAGCCTTGTGAATTCATAGCCTGCCATCTGGCAGAGGGCCAGTTCTGGGTGACAGGCAGGGCAGACAGGAGACCCCAGTAATCAAGCTCTCAGTCTGAGTGATGTTTTAATGAGCACAGGAAAGAAAGGACAGAGAAAGGAGCCTCACACATCTAGGAAATGACTGCCAGGCTTGTTCTCAGACTGAAAGCACCAATAGATCACGTTTTAGCCTCCTGCCATTGGATTTGTAAATACTGGAGAAGGAAGAAATGTAGTGTGTCTCATCTTGTCTGTGTTTCTCATGGGCTAGACCACGGATGTTTATTGTAGTCTATGGCCTATATTGCATTTTCTCATACCCTACAGTTGGGTTCCATTCTTTTGATTTTATTTTACTGCTAGGATTTTTATTTTATTTTTGTATTTTTCCTTCGTCCTATTTTGTCATTGAGACACCCTAAGTGCCACTGTTGGTCATGAGGCCACTCCTCTTGTACCAGCCAGGGAAACAACCCAACATTTTAGCTGATTTTACTAGTACTTTGCTTCAGCCTTACCAGCCGGACATGTCCATGCCCTATGGGTGGTGACCTAGTAGAATCCAACCTTGACACCCACAGGGTTTCCATATGCACTTTCCTCCTTTCCCTTCCCAATCAATCAGTTAGCGCTAAACTTATTGTTGTTTTTCAGTCACACAGTCGAGTCTGACTCTTCACGACCCCATGAACCACATCACGCCAGGCCCTCCTGTCTTCTGTCGTGCTCTGGAGTTTGCTTAATTTCATGTCTGTTGCATCAATAACACTGTCTGACCAACTCATCCTTTGCCGTCCTCTTCTTTGACCATCATTCTTTCCCAGCATTAGGGTCTTCTCCAGTGAATGCTCCCTTCTCATTTGGTGGCCAAAGTATTTGAGCTTCAGCTTCAGTGTCTGGCCTTCCAGGGAACAGTCAGGATTGATTTCTTTTAGGATTGACTGATTTGATCTCCTTGCAGTCCAAGGGACTCTCAAGAGTCTTCTCCCTAACCATAACTCAAAAGGATCTATTCTTCGGCACTTGGCTTTCCTTATAGTCCAACTCTCACAGACATATGTTACTACTGGGAATACCATTGCTTTGACCACACGGACTTTTGTTGGCAGGGTGATGTCTCTACTTTTTATCATGCTGTTTAGGTTCGCCATCGCTTTCCTCCCAAGGAGCAGGCGTCTTTTAATTTCATGGCTGCAGTCACAGTCTGCGGTGATCTGGGATCCCAGGAACGTGAAGTCTGTCACTACTTCCACGACTTCCCCTTCTATTTGCCAAGGAGTGATGGGGCCGGATGCCATGATCTTAGTTTTTTTGATGTTGAGCTTCAAGCCCACTTTTGCGCTCTCCTCTTTTACTCTGAGCAAGAGGCTCTTTAGATCCTTTTCACTTTCAGCCATTAGAGTGGTATCATCTGCATATCTGAGGTTGTTGATCTTTTCCCCAGCAATCTTAATTCCCGCTTGTGATTCATCCAGGCCAGCATTTCGCATGATGTACTCTGCATATATATTAAATAAGCAAGGTGACAGTATACATCCTTGTCATACTCCTTTTCCTATTCTAAACCAATCAGTTGTTCTATATCTGGTTCTAACTGCTGCTTCTTGGCCCTTATACAGGTTTCTCAAGAGACATGTGAGGTGGTCTGGTACTCCCATCTCTTTAAGATCACAGTTTGTTGTGATCCACACAATCAAAGGCTTATCCAGGCCAGCATTTCGCATGATGTACTCTGCATATATATTAAATAAGCAAGGTGACAGTATACATCCTTGTCGTACTCCTTTTCCTATGCTGAACCAATCAGTTGTTCCGTATCCGGTTCTAACTGTCGCTTCTTGGCCCTTATACAGGTTTCTCAAGAGACATGTGAGGTGGTCTGGTACTCCCATCTCTTTAAGGACCTGCCATAGTTTGTTGTGATCCACACAGTCAAAGGCTTTAGCATAGTCAATGAAGCAGAAGTAGATATTTTTCTGGTACTCTCTTGCTTTCTCCATAATCCAGCGAATGTTGGCAATATGATCTCTCGTTCCTCTACCTCTTCGAAACCCAGCTTGTACTTCTGGTAGTTCTCTATCCACGTACTGTTGAAGCCTAGCTTGTAGGATCTTGAGCATGACCTTGCTAGCGTGTGATATGAGTGCAATTGTGCGATAGTTTGAACATTCCTTGGCATTGCCCTTCTTTGGGATTGGAATGTATACTGATCTTTTCCAATCCTGTGGCCACTGTTGCGTTTTCCAAATTTGCTGGCAAATGGAGTGCAGAACTTTAACAGCATCCTCTTCTAAGACTTTGAATAGCTCAGCTGGGATACCATCACCTCCACTAGCTTTGTTGTTAGTAATGCTTTCTAAGGCCCATTTAACTTCACATTCCAGGATGTCTGGCTCGAGGTCAGTGATTATACCGTCGTGGTTGTCAAGGACATCGAGGTCTTTCTTGTATAGTTCTTCTGTGTATTCTTGCCATCTTTTCCTAATCTCTTCTGCTTCTGTTAGGTCCCTACCGTTTTTGTCCTTTATCATGGCCAGCTTTGCATGGAACGCTCCCTTGATTTCTCCAATTTTCTTGAAGAGATCTCTAGTCCTTCCCATTCTATTGTTTTCTTCTATTACTTTGCACTGTTCATTCAGGAAGGCCTCCTTATCTCTCCTTGCTGTTCTCTGGAAATCTGCGTTCAGTTGGGTAAATCTTTCCTTTTCGCCTTTGCCTTTCGCTTTCCTTCTTTCCTCTGCTATTTGTAAAGCCTCATCAGAAAGCCATTTTGCTTTCTTGCATTTCTTTTTCTTTGGTATGGTGGTGATTGCTGCCTCCTGTACGATGTCACGAACCTCTGTCCATAGTTCTTCAGGCACTCTATCTATCAAATCCAGACCCTTGAATCTATTCTTCACCTCTACTGTATATTCATCAGGGATGCGATCTAGGTCAAACCTGAATGGCCTCGTGGTTTTCCCAATTTTCTTCAGTTTAAGTCTGAATTTTGCAATGAGTAGCTCATGATCTGAACCACAGTCAGCTCCAGGTCTTGTTTTTACTGACTGGATAGAGCTTCTCCATCTTTGACTGCAAATTATATAGTCAATCTGATTTCGGTGTTGCCCATCTGGTGATGTCCATGTGTAGAGTCGTCTCTTAGGTTGTTGGAAAAGGGTGTTCGCTATGACCAGTGTGTTCTCTTGACAAAACTCTGTTAACCTTTGCCCTGCTTCATTTTGCTTTCCAAGGCCAAACTTGTCTGTTATTCCGGTTACCTTTTGACTTCCTACTTTAGCATTCCAGTCCCCTATGATGATGAGGACATCATTTTTTGGTGTTAGTTCTAGGAGGTGTTGTAGGTCTTCATAGAACCGGTCCACTTCAGCCTCTTCTGCATCAGTGGTTGGGGCATAGACTTGGATTACTGGGATGTTGAATGGTTTGCCTTGGATTCAGACTGAGATCATTCTGTCGTTTTTGAGATTGTATCCCTGATTCCCAAGATGTCGATGTTCAGTCTTGCCATCTTATTTTTTACCACATCCAACTTACCTTGATTCATAGATCTTACATTCCAGGTTCCTATGTAGTATTGTTCTTTGCAGCATCGGACTTTCCTTCCACCATCAGACACATCCACAACTGAGCGTCCTTTCAGCTTTGGCCCAGCTGCTTCACTCTTTCTGGGGTTACTTGTACTTGCCCTCTTCCCCAGTAGCATATTGGATACTTTCCAACCTGAGGCAACCCACTCCAGTATCTTCCGGTGTCATATCTTTTAGCCTTTTGTTACCGTCCATGGGGTTTTCTTGGCAAAGATACTGGAGTGGGTTGCCATTTTCTTCTCCAGTGGATCACGTTTTGCCTGAGTTCTCTGCTGTGTCCTGTCCATCCTGGGTGGCCCTCCACGGCATAGCCTCCAGCCTCATTGAACCACGCAAGCCCCCTCGGTATGTCAAGACAGTGATCCAAATAGTGGATTGCAAGCTTCGGGCCATCAGGATTTCCAGAACACTTAAAACTTTTGTTGCTCCTGTTTGGAAGTATCTTGTAACACTGGGTTTTAATCTGTTAGTTACTCAGTTGTGCTACTATGTATGGATTGGGTTTGTTTTCCGGTTTAGTTTTACTTGAAATTTATGTAATTTATGTATTTGCGAAATAATTTGTGATGTTTGGTGTGTCTATTTTGATGGTAACATGTCCTACCTCTAAGATGCACTGAATTTCTGTAAAATTACAAAATTGCTGCGGACGGGAAGTGGTACTTCAATGCTAGCAACATTCCTACAAGCATAATGGGATATAGGGTATTTGTATGCACCTCCCCCCTTTCCATAGGCCAATTAGCCTGACTCCTGCGTGCCGGAGAAGGGGTCCCAGGCCATTAGAGGCCGCAGCTGGGAACCGAAAGCGCTCCCACGGTTCCATGCATCCCAGACACTACACTGGCAACCTGCAAGGTCATTGATAAGACAGCATTACAGAAGCAAAAGTAAAGAAGCAGCATCTGGCCCACAGATCAAGAGAATGGATCCCTCCCCATCATGGCAGCATAGCTGACATTCTACCCCCTCGAAACTCAGCTTCTCCCGCCCAGCCCAGGAGATCTCCCAGTCCATCCTGGAGGGGGTCCCGGTTTATCCGGGAACTCCCGGTGGAACTCCCGCAGCAGTCTAGGGGCCCGAATATCCCCTACTTCCACCCACTCAGGGTGCTGGGGTCCAAAATCAAGCCATTCCACCAAATAAAACAATTGTCCACGTTTCACTTTAGAGTCCAATATCTTGGAGATTTCATAATGTTTCTCATCCTCAATCATAATAGGAGGGGGCACCAGTTGTGATGGTCACCAAGGGCTCGACCCTGAATCCCTCTTCAGGAGGCTGAAATGAAACACGGAATGCAAATTTCTCAAGTTTTTAGGAAGATCAAGATCCACTGCAACATCATTAATCACTCTTTTCACCTTGAAGGGGCCAAGGTATTTCCATCCCAGTTTCCGACTAGGACGTAAGACTTTAATGTTTTTAGTAGACACATACACTGAATATCCAGGCTGCAGAGCCCAACGCTCCACCCTCCTCTTGTCAGCCTGAGTCTTGTAAGCCTCCCTCGCCGCATTCAAAGTTTTACAAAGGAGTGGCCATGAGTCTTTCAACCGCTGGCACCAGTGTGCGGCATCCCCCGACCCCAAGTCACTTGACCCCTCCAAAAAGGGCACCGGGGAACTGTCGTATCCATATAAAGCCTTAAAGGTGGACAGTCCAGTAGACAAATGGCAAGTGTTGTTGTAACAGAATTCGGCCAGGGGTAGCAGCTCAACCCAATCATCTTGTTGATAATTGGTGAAATGTCAGGTTCCACAGCCAACAACTGAGTACACGTTTATCAGAAAGGTTATACTTTATTGCAGAGCTATAGAGGCAGTAACAAAGTCACTGAGCAGATTCCCTGGAGAAGCAGCAATGGAATATTCTAAATAAATAAGTAAATAGGCATGGGTGAAAGGCAGAAAAGCAGTTTTAAGCATTATTTGATTCAGTTTCTGCCCTGCAGGAAGGTTGATTTTCAATTGCATTTCAACCTTCCTGCAGTTTATGTGTCACCTGTGAATTAAGGTGTTAATTTGATACAGATTTGTGGTCCATCAATCCACCATTGTTTACAAAGCATGGAAAGACTGCGAAAACTTTTTAACCTGTACTGAGGGGCAGTGTTCTCTCTAAGCTGAGTTAGTGTGAGCTAGCTCACAGTTTTTTTAGCCTCCAGCACACACCTTTTTGTCTTATCTCAGGAAAGATGGCTCCAGAGCAAATTAATTTATGCAGCAGCCAAATTGCTTGCTCACAACTTTAATGCCAGTAACTCACAAAGTAGACATTTTGCTCACAAGACTTCACAGCTTAGAGGGAGCATTGCTGAGGGGATGATGGGCTATTGTCTAGGGAGTCTCTTCTCCCACTCGAGGAGTGGTGGTAGTACTAAAATGGTAAAGGCATTTTCTCATGGTTGGTGGAATCCATATTATCTGAAGTAGAGGAAGATTCCTGAATGTTGATGAAGGCAATACACGCTGTATGTGTGATTTTTTTTTTGCCCTCTCCTCTTGCTGTTGGTGCCAGTTCTGTCTGTTTTGTCCATGGACTGTCACAGCCTGTGTGTAGTATATAGATTACGTATGTTACTTAACTCATGAAGAATCTGATCCTGTTTGACCAGAAAATCAAAAACAGCAATTCTGGTCCTATTCTCAAGTTGTAGGGTAATTTGCAAATGCTTCAGTTAAAATGTTATCTGTTTTCTTTTCAGATATGCTAACTCAACTGAAAGCTCAGCTTCTGTTTGGCTTCCTGTGTCAAGTAGCCTGTCCCCTCACCTATGGCTTCCCTGTAGATTCTGGAACTGAGTTCCGATCTGCTTTCTCTGTTGCTCGAACCAGCAGCATGGAAGGAAGCACCGAAATGGTGATCACTTTTGACAAGGTGTACGTGAACATTGGTGGTGATTTTGATCCCAAGGCTGGATTATTCCGGTGTCGTATCCCTGGTGCCTATTACTTCTCCTTCACAGTTGGGAAGTACCCCAAGAAAAACTTGTCAGTCATGCTGATGAGGAATAAGAATGAGGTGCAAGCAATTGTGTATGATGAACATCACCGTAAAGAGCGGAAGGTGGCCAGTCAGAGTGCCATGTTACAGTTGGATTATGGTGACACAGTCTGGCTGCGTTTACATGGAGACCCCAAATATGCCCTTTATAGCAATGTGGGCCCTTATACAACTTTTAACGGGTACCTCATCTATCCAGACACTTCTGGCTATTTTCAAAACAGCCTCAGCTCCCAAGAACTAGGAGATGCTTCAGGGCCTCCCCCTCACACAATTCAGCATCTTTCTGTGAACCAGAATGAAATCTCAGAGAGACATGTGGTTTCTGACCAGCCAAGCCGATCGCAGGACCCTCGCTCAGCGTTTTCTGCTGCCCGTTCAGAAAGCCTCCTGGGATCAGATGAGAAGCAGACACAGCACGAGCCCATCACATTTGACACAGAATTTGTGAACATTGGGAAAGACTTCAACTCCTCAAGTGGCATCTTCACATGCCGTGTTCCAGGCGCCTACTACTTCTCCTTTACAATTGGCAAGATGCCCTTTAAGACCATGTCAGTGAAACTAATGAAGAACCACAATGAAGTACAGGCTATGATCTATGATGACAACCACTCCAAACGGCGTGAGATGCAGAGCCAGAGCATCATGCTGCCTCTGCAATATGATGACACCATCTGGCTTTACAGCCACCAGCATGATGGCTATGGGGCTTATAGCAACCATGGCAAGTACATTACCTTCACTGGGTTCCTAGTCTACCCTGAGACTAAGCCGAAGCCACCTCCCGATGCCAACATGTCTCTGGGATCAAGGAACTAAAAACTGAACATGGAAAGAGCTTAAGAGAAGCCAGGATGCAGTGGACTCTGGAGCAGGTCCTGGACAGACATCATCATTTAAATGACATTGTTCAGCGCATGCTATTGTATGTTCAGTGGAGTCCTTCTGCTGCACGCTTGTGTCCTGATTACTGAGCCATTGTTGTTCCTCCCACTCATCCGTAGAATGACTTTTGCAGGGTACGTGTTTCTTCATTATCGCTGTTCGGTTCTAGCATAAAGCATGAGGTAGTGGGGGGGGGTAGAAGTAGTAGGGGCAGAGGAAAGAGGAGCGACTACAGAAACTGCTACAGAAATGCTGGAAGAGCTTAGAAAGGACTGCCTTCTCTACAAGGCACTTGGGAGCGGATAATATCCTGTGCACATGCAGAGAAATGTCTTGAGAGAGGGACACGTGTAATGAAACAATGAACTCAATAAAACCCTGAGACAAAAGGTGCTGATTTTGCTTGTATATTTAATGTGGTATTTCATCAAGATGTCTGACTTAACCAATGCAGGAGAAAAGAATATATGTGCTAGGTTTAAGGTTAATTATAAAATACTATTAGAGCATTAATCATCTGCCTTTTAATTAATTAACAAACCCTGGCTAGTTTAAATAAATTTCCATAAAACGAAATGCCATCTTTAATTTTGTTTCATTCTCTATTACAGTCACACACCAATAGATGGGAAAATAAACAAGTATGCTCTTAACTCACAACTTCAACAATTAAATCTGGCCCAACAGATTAATCAACTGAAACTTTAGTATTAAAGTCAATGATTGCATTATATATATGATGGAGAAGGATGATCACTGTTTCAGCTATTGTATGGAATGGTGATAAGAGAAGCTATGCGCATCTGCAGAAAATAATCTGCAGTGTTGGTCAATGCTTCCTCTAAACTATGGCGTTCTGTGAGGAAAAATTCTACTTTGTGAGCTACTGGCATTAAAGCTGTGAGCAAGTGATTTGGCTACTGCATAAATTAGTCTGCTCTGGAGCCATCCTTCCTGATGTGTAAGCCGGAGGCTAAAAAACTGTGAGCTAGCTGACACTAACTCAGCTTAGAGGGAATACTGGTGTTGGTGCTGTGTGCTGAACAGCAGAAACAAATGAAAGCAGTATTCAATCCCCAACAACTCATTACAAGAATCAGGTAGTACCTCTGTGAGAGACCCTGGAGAGCTGCTGCCAGTCAGAGCAGGCAATACTGACTCTGAAAAACAAACAAACTAATTTAGTATGAGGCAGCTTCATGCGTTCATTCCCATTAACCAAGGGGCTCGGTGTTTCCCGGTGCCAGATGAGAAAAGCCATGCTCCTTCTGAACTGCATATCCTATAAGGAGAACCGCAGCAGAGAGACTTAGCCTTGAGTTGGGCATATAATTTTTTAAACTAAGAGGTCTATGGTCAATGTTCCCTCTAAGCTGTGGAGTCTTGTGAGCAAAAATTCTACTTCGTGAGCTACTGGCATGAAAGTTGTGAACGAGCGATTTGGCTACTGCATAAATTAGTTTGCTCCGGAGCCATCCTTCCTGAGCTAAGACAAGAATGTGTGAGCTGGAGGCTAGAAAACTGTGAGCTAGCTCACACTAACTCAGAGGGAACACTGTCTATGGTATATTAGAGAAAACAAAACAGGAAAGGTGACCTTTCTGCACACAATCCTGAATAATATGAAATAAATCCATAGGCCTAAAATGTAGTAGTTCTGTAGTAATGTATATATTAATTTAAGTGTTCTAGGATTAATAATTGACCTTTTTGCCTCAGAGTCTCTTTCTTCAGGGTCTTCAGTTCATGGTTAGCTTGGATTGGTAGGAGTTTTGCAGTACACTAATATAGAAAGGCATTTCCTGCCAGGGCCTCGAGGCCAGAAGCTGAGCAGAATCCATAGATTCCACAGGACAGACTTGTTTGCAGAGCTCGCGGATGATTTCAGTGACCGACTGTGAGAAAAGGTTGATCCAGAGGTTTTTCTCCAGGCCTTGGACAGCACGAACTTGGTAAGCACAGTAAACTGCAGTCAAAACAAGCTGCTCAAATTCATCTGTAGTTATAGGAATATCAGATTGTGAAAGATGATCCAGGTGCTCCTCAATCCCAGCCGGGTGTTTTGGAATTTCATGTTGAAAGAGCTGGAGTAACCGTTTTGCAGGACGCAGCGAGGCCACCTCTTCATCCTGAACCCTGATTGAGTCATTGGTAATAATTTTAATGCCTCCCCAAAGTAACTGGAAAAGAATGAATAAAAACATGAAGGTCAATGGGCAGATCTGCTCCAAAGTGAGCATCCTGGACAGACTATGGTCCTTTCCGCACTAGACCTTGAATCCTGGTTCAGTCCTGTCCCTGAGCTTACATTCTACACTACGCTCAAGTCCACCCCTGTAATTATCTCAGGGTATTTTTTGTTTCCACATTACACTGAGGTCACCCCGGTTTCGCCCCACACTTGTCCCAGGATAAACGGATGCTGTTATAACCAGGGATAAATGCAAGGTATTGTGTCCCGGGTTGAACTCTGATAAAACCAGGGATGAGATCCAAGTGCAGAAAGGACCTTAGAGTGACCTAGGAAAGGGGTTATTTTCCATTGTAGTATGCAACGTTGCTCACTTGCTTGAGTCAGATGGATAAGTGATACTGAACAATTCCTAAAACCATTCAAATACTGCTGTATAAAACACTTCGTTCACTCCTGGTTTTTGTTCATAGACCACTGGGTGAGATTGGCTTGGGAGGATTAATAGTCAGAGGGCTTCATGCATGGAAGGTCCTGCCTTTGGCCAAGGACTAGGCTATGTGACCTTTGGGTCCATTCGAGCCCCCTGATTATATACCACCATCTCCCCTCAATCCAAACCTTTCCTTGCAGTGATTTCATAGCCTTCAACAGTCTATGGGCATGTTGTACACATGGGGCACATATCCAGTGCACTTTTGATGTCTCCATGATTTCTATTTCACTCACTCACTGTCTATGCTATTTCACTGACTGCACCACAGATAGAGTATGGATCATAGTGATAATGAGGTGGATCTAGAGCTAGGCAGATGCTCTTGTGGGATTTTCCAGCGTCAGATTTTTACCATGTCCTATTCCTAGTATCCCAAGTCAAATATAACAGGCAGGCAACTCTGATATAGATGCATTGCTTGTGCGAATTGCATCAGGATACATTAAATTCATGCGGATTAAGTGAAGATCATTAATTTAGAGCACTGAACACATGAAGCTGCCTTATACTGAATCAGACAGTTGGTCCATCAAGGTCAGTATTGTCTACTCAGAGTGGCAGCAGCTCCCCAGGGTCTCAGACAGAGGTCTTTCACATCACCAGCTGCCTGGTTCTTTTAACTGGAGATGCTGGGGATTGAACCTGGGACCTTCTGCATATCAAGCAGATGCTCTGCCACTGAACCATGGCCCTTCCCTGAAAAGCATTGCTCTTCAGCTTGTGGTTTGGACTACATAAAAGGGTTCGTCCACAATATAAAGCAAGTCACATCAGCCTTACTGCCATCATTTTTGGTGTGGCTGTGTATGTTTAGGAGGAGTGTTTTTAAAAGAAAAGGATGTGGGAGAAAATAAGACATTATCATATACAATTAATAAATTAAATGTGAATCCCCTCTTCCAGTTAAGGCTAAAGATAGGCTGCAGTTTGAAAAAAGATGAGAATTATCACATTTACTAAAGTGAAATTATCATTATAGTAATGCTGACTGGCCAATAATGAATGCATTCTCAATCACACACTCTGCACCTCTGCAGAAGCTACAGGAGCCTACCAGTTGCTTGTATCAAATTTGGGAGCAGGTGGGTGCCACAATGCACCTGATGCAGGCTATCCTCTCATGTGTGAATTTGGGTTGTGTGCCTTTTCTCTGTGAGTACAGCTTACATTCACAGCTGTGACTGGAAGCTGTACCTGCATGGAAAATCCACACATTGCCCAGTTCAGACAAAACAGGATCATGTGTATCACACTCCTGAAATGTGCAGCTGGCAGGCTTCTCCGACACAAGAACAGAATTGTAACACCCACAGGTATCTATGTTGAGAAGACCTGTCATACACTCCTCGCCTTCCCCTGCATCAGGCAAAGCCACAGATAATTCTAATTGTCAGAAATAGCCCAAGGGTGCCATCTCGTGGGCCATCATTTAGAAAAGCAGACAGTTGTGTTTTCCAGGCATTCCAATTAAAGCTGCGGTGTCTGAGGATTAGTTAAAGTGAAAGTGAACCTGGAATCCTCGGCAAAGTGGAACTTCTTTCAGTGCTAAGCTGCTGGTATAATATTTTCTGTCAAACTGGAGGGCTCAAGAAAAACAAGACTCAGCAAAGCTATGCTGGCTGCTTTCTGCAAAACATCTGATACAGGTACCTGAGGGACTGGCATCAGCAAGCAGCTGGAGCAGGAACCCTTTACTACTTGCCTGTCCTGGGCAACCACATTTCTCTGGAGGCCAACAACATGACTAGCCTGGGTAGCTTCATGCCCAGAAGTTGGTGTAACAGTGTAACAGTAGAAAAGGCAAGGTGGGATGTATTAACCTAGGATGGTGGGTAGAGATGAGACTCAGTAAATGGAAGTATTGGATCCCCTAATCCTTTCCCTGAAGGTATCACTTAAAATTACCTCTAGCATGATGCTCGGCACCTTCTGAGACCTATTTGACTCTGCAAGATCTCCAAGGTGATCATCTGAAAAACAGAAAATAACGATCCATTTTACTAAGCAAGCAACATCACATTTGAACTAGAACCCATTTATTTGTCTTTTTGGTGGTCCACTTTATCTGTAAATCTCCCCTCTAGCACCACATTTCACCAGTTTTCACCCCCATACATTGTAATGGAGAATACTATGATATGAATTACCTTTGCACCACATTTCACCAGTTTTCACCCCCATTGAAATGGAGAATACTATGATATGAAATACCTTGATCTGGATAGCCAGTGACACATCCTTACGCTTAAGGATCTTTTCTAGCTCCTTCATGTCTGCCCTTCCCAGTCTCAGGCTGCAGTCACACACACTAAATAATGCACTTTCAATCCACTTTCAATGTACTTTCCAACTGGATTTTACTGTGTGAACTGACAAAATTCAGTTGGAAAGTGGATTGAAAGTGGATTATTTAGTGTGTGTGAGATCGCAGCCTGAGCCTCCTTCATGGTTGCAGTCTCCCTTTCAGCTGATGATGGAGCCAAGGAATAGAAAATCTTTAACAATTTCAGTTTCTTCTAGGGTTGCCAAGTCGCAGCGGGGGATTGTATGTCTTCGCAGAATCTGTGCTGCGGGGACGGCGAGACGCGTTACACCTGCCGTTGCCAGGATTTGACGCTATGCGTCGCTCTGGCAACGGGGCTCCAAACAGCCCTGTTGCCAGAGTGACGCGTAGCGTCATGTCCTGGCAACGGCGGTGCAATGCATCTTGCCGTCCCCACAGCATGGATTCTGTGAAGACATGCGGATTCTTCGCCGCAATTTGGCGAGATTTGGTAAGCCTAGTTTCTTCATCATCAACCTTAAAGCTCTGTCATTCCGCACCAGTCATTACTTTTGTCTTCTGTTTCTTCATCATCAACCTTAAAGCTGTGTCATTCCTCACCAGTGATTCTCAGCTGTAATTCTGTTTTGGCACTTTCTGCTTTAACCTTCAGGGACCTGGAGACTCTGGGGCAAGGACTTAGGAGGGATGAGAGGGCTCCCAAGGGACTCTGGGGACAGTGTAGCAACTGGAGAAGCCGGTCTGGTTGGGGCCATGGAAAGGCACTAAGGTGGCAGCAGAGTTAAGCGGGATGGGTGCTGGGAAAAGTTGTATATACCAGTAGCCAAGGAGAAAGTAGGGAGGGTGTTCCCAGTACACTCACAGGGACTCCTGGTCTGAGGCCACTAGTGCACTTTTCACCAAGCTATTCACCACACCCCCCAAGAACTCTTTCACAAGGAATAATAAAATCTGAGTTTTCATCAGCACCCCTCTGCTTGTTAGATTCAGGGATACTTCTGGCACTCTGGTAGCAGCTCTAGCTAAGACAGTCTGGAGTCTAATTTCATTTGTAAGACCAAGCAGATCTTTTCTTTGAGAGACATATATAGATAGCCTGATGAGTGTATTTTCAACATTTTAGAAAGATTTTGTCTGAAAATATGCAATTTTCTACAAAGGGAACAATTTGTTTTAAGGTCTTGAAGTTCCATGTTTATTTGTACACTATGGTTTCATGCTTTTGTGTTCAGTTATGTTAATGGATAATCCACTCTATAAATTCATTCTTTCAAAACTCTTATTGATTTGCTTTTGTGATCAATGTTCTTGCTGGGTTTTGATATTCCATTGAGGCAACCCATAAACTAGAACAATTCATTTGGATGAAAGTATAGGTATAAAGTATAATAACCTATATCACACACCAGCAACATTTAATTAACTGTAAGTACTATTCATTCTAGGAGCTGCGGTGGCTCAAGTGGTTAAGACGCTGAACTGCAGGCTGTGGAAGGTCAGTAGTTCAGCAGTTCAAGACCCGGGTGCCGCATGATGGAGTGAGCTCCCATCTCTAGTTCCAGCTCCTGCCAACCTAGCAGTTCAAATGCAAGAAATTGCAAGTAGATAAATAGGTACCACTTTGGTGGGAAGGTAACAGCGTTCCATGCGCCTTGGTGTTTAGTCATGCCGGCCACATGACCACGGAAACGTCTTCGGACAGCGCTGGCTCTTTGGCTTTGGAACGGAGATGAGCACCGCAACCCTAGAGTCGGATTCGACTGGCTTTTGAGCAAGGGAACCTTTACCTTTACTTTACTATTCATTCTGCTTGTTTCCTCCCTTGGAAATTGGTTTGTTACTCTGTTCCTGTATAGTTGTGCCCATTTTTGCTTGGGTCCTGTGGAAAGCAGTAGTAGATAATATTTTGTATTGTCTATTTTTAACCACTCCATTCTACCATCCCATCTATCAGTTCCTGGCCATCTACAGGTCAAACAATCCAGTCACAGTGGATTACCCAAAAGCCAAAAGACAAGCAGTGCAATTTATGTGAAGATTGCTGTGAGGGGTTCCGTGTACTTTGACAGTCAAAGAACAAGAGAGAACACTGCATCCAAGTGGTCTGTTTAATTCTGGAAGCAGAGATTGAAAGGAAAACTTGTGGTGCTTAAATTCCAAGGAATGAGAAAGAGAGCACAAAAAGTACAGTTACTGATTAAGAAAAAAAAACCCATCGGAAGAAAGAGACAAATACTAGGTTTGGGTTCAACTATAAGCCACAGTTCTCAAGTGCAGGAATAGGCCAAGGCCAGGGGTCACACCAGACCACCTCCTTGCCATATGCTGGGCAAGCCACCATTGCCCCAAATGCCACCCAGCATAGCAAATGGGATACCACCATGTAGCTCCCACCCTCAAGCCCCACAACTTGGAGGGGAGGCCCCGCCAGGCTGGTCCCAAGGCAGTCCTCATTTCCTGCCCTGGGCCTCACAACCTAAAGGTGGAGCCTGATGGACCCCCTGCCCCAAAATAAGGGAGGTGATATGGTGCTCACAGGATCTGTTTCCCCTTTTCCCTGCACTAACCTACCAAGTGACCGATCCTAACCGCAGCACCACCAGATCCAATTTCCCACACCCTTCAAGAATAGTACATGGTACATGGTTGGATCATACCCATTGAAAAAGGAACGAGACAAGGTTGTCCACTCTCCCCTTTACTTTTTATTTTTGGTCTTGAAACACTAAACGATATAGTGAGAGCAAGTGATGAGATAAAGGGCCTTAAGCTGAAAGGCGAAAGCTTTAAGCTATTAGCATTTGCCGATGATTTGGTCTACATTTTGGAAGAACCAAAGACAACAATCAAAGCTTTATTACAAACAATTCAAAGATATGGAAAGGTAGCAGGACTGAAAATAAACATGAATAAGACGAAACTAATAACAAAAAACTGTACAAAAGAGGACAGAATGGAGCTACAAAAAAACACTAATTTAGAGATAGTAAAAAAAGTCAAATATTTGGGCCTTAACATTACTAACAACAATAATGAATTATATGACAACAATTACAAAGTAACTCTAGAGGAAATAAAAAAAGATCTACAAAGATGGCAAGATTTACAAATATCATTCATGGGAAGAATATCTACGATAAAAATGAATGTATTACCTCGCTTTGTATTTTTAATACAATGTCTCCCAATTCTTAAAAATAAAAAATTTATTGAAGAACTTAATAAGAT
>NW_015160285.1:232608-245663 GCF_001447785.1 Gekko japonicus | reverse complement strand
GGGGGGGACGCGGGGGGATGCCATCCCCCCGGGTGAGGTGCGGGAGGGCGGGGCCTGGAGCTCCCTGCTGGTGCCCGCTGGAGGTTGCCGCCGGCTGTGGGGAGGACACACTTCCGGTGATGTCAGGGGGTGTGGCATATGCTAATGAGTTATGCTAATGAGTCCCCCTAGCTCTTTTTCTACGAAATGACCCCTGGTGTGAAGAATCCGGAATACTGCAGTGAAAGGTTCAAGAGAATATCTTGTTGAGTACACGAGAAACTGCAAAAACACTTGTGAAAGTAGCTGGCAACCAGGGTTCCCTCTAAGCTGAGTTAGTGTGAGCTAGCTCACAGTTTTTTAGCCTCTGGCTCACACCTTTTTGTCTTGGCTCAGGAAGGATGGCTCCAGAGCAAACTAGTTTATGCAGCAGCCAAATCGCTCGCTCACAACTTTAGTGCCAGTCGCTCACAAAGTAGAATTTTTGCTCACAAGACTCCACAGCTTAGAGGGAACATTGCTGGCAACTGCAGAGTTCAGGGACTGTTATGACTACCTTTGATGACGTCACGACCTGGTGTTCAGGCTTTCCATCTATAGGGGGTGGTGGCAGAGCACAGCTTAAATCCCGGCTTGCTCCACCCCCCTTAGTGACATCAGACACTCTGCGTCATGGTCACCTGCCTCTCCCTCTTTCTGGGGGAGGCAAAGTGGCCTGTGCTGGCTGGCTCCATGGGCGGAAGGAACCCAAAAGTATTTTCTGAAGTTCTTCTTTGGGGCTAATAGATTGATCTCATGGGTCCATGGAAAAAACAGAAATATGACATCTGTTATTTCTGTACTGGCCATATCATAAACAACTGTCAGCTTTGTATTTTAGAGTGATTTTCTCCAGGGAAGCAGATAAAATTTTGTGGAAGTGGCTTAGAGAATGAGACTATGCCTTTTACATTTAAAGGGAGAACATCTCTATCCCAGTTTCAGGCTTTTGATCAAAGCCAGATGTCTGTGCTTTTGGACTAAACTTGGATGGCAGCTGCATTTCTTTTCTCCTCAACACAAATTCCAGGAAGCCTTAAAACTCATCGTGCAAATACTGTTACTCTTGAAAGCCACTTTATTAGAGCTGTCTGCAGGATTTCCACTTCTTCCTTTTTCAGTTGGAGTTGCCAGCAGTGCTCCCTCTAAGCTGAGTTAATATGAGCTAGCTCACAGTTTTTTAACCTCTGGCTCTCAGATTTTTTTTCTTCGCTCAGGAAGGAGGGCTCCAGAGCAAACTAATTTATGCAGTAGCCAAATTGCTCACTCACAACTTTAATGCCAGTAGCCCACAAAATAGAATTTTTGCTCACAAGACCCCACAGCTTAGAGGGAGCATTGGTTGCCAGCAGCTGGCAGAGGAAGGTGATCCTGTGTTTCTCAAGAGCTACAAGGGAGATTATCACTGTGATAAGAAAAGCACGGTTTTTAGAATGCCTCACTGTCATGCTACCCTTAAGGCACAGGGGCCCCCCAACCAATGGCATTCCATTTCATGCTTCACATTCCAAATCCTAAACTCAGTTATGTGCCTACTATAAATTCAAAACCCTACTTCTTGGAATCAACCCAAGTACCTCAGATTCACTTTTCAAAAAAGTCACAGAATAGTTCTCTGAAATTAAGTAAAAAAAGTTTTTTTAAGATAAATCTGTTGCTAATAGAGTAGAAAGAGGATGGAGAGATAAATCCAGAAACAGTGTATGAAAGGGGGGGGGAACCCAGCATTTTAGAAATGAAAGTGTTTCCCAAAAGGCACCCTCTGCCAGGTTTCCCATATCTACCAACTATGTTCTAAAGCTGCTGGAAAATCTCCAGATGCTGCTAAGATGCTCATAGTTCTAGTAGAGAGTGTCCTGAATCAGTAGATGGTGTTTATTTTAGATATTACACAGGAGATAAGTCAATGTTATCACTGCCTTTCTGTGGAAGTGTGCGAGAAAGAGCTGTGGAAACCCATTAGAGGCTGTTGTTGATTCCAAATGCCTGCGTGTGACCAGGGTTCCTGAGGTTGACGCCTTTCCCCCCCCCTCCCCGATCAGATGTTTATGTTATTAACAAGTGAAACAGGTACAAATGTCACAAGTATTCTTAAATCATGCTGGGAAAACAGCATCTGTTGAATTTGTCACACTGCTATTAAAAGCACAGAGCTTTGGGTGAGGGAGAAACTGTCAATTCCACCTTTTCCAAATGCAAACACCGCTCCCTTCTTCGCCTGCCAATAGAATTGCTGGGGTCTATTTGGGACCCATCTGGTGTGCCTTCCATTTCGGAAGGTGCCGTTTATCCAACAGATTTACATGAATGGGGTGATGTGCGGTACCCTTGCCAAACGTCTCCCTTCTGTAGAGCCTCTAAAGTAAAAGGGAACCATTCTTTGTGAACAACTAAATAGTCCAAATACCAATAATTCCTGAATCTAGTCCAGCATGTAACACTCTTAACTAGCACTTACAGAATATACTATTTTTATAATTTTATAATTGTTTGAATTTTTATATTACAATCTATATGACTGTATGGCCCTGTTGCTTGTAACATAAAGTATAAAAACTACTATAAATGTAGACTTCAGACATCTGATGAAATGAACTCCAAATCTCGAAAGCTAATACTGGAATCAATTTTGTTAGTCTCTAAGGTGCCACAGGCTTCTGTGCAATTGGCATTGGCTGTATATTCCTTGAGGGGTTTAATTCTGAGGTTTGTCCTCAGTTTTCCCTTTTTTGTTGCCAGCCAGCCACCTTAGGGAGGGGAGTTGTTTTTTTTTTAAGAGGATCTAAATATTTTAAACAAATAAATTGCAAAGGAAGAGTGCACTTCCCACCTTATGGCCTTACCTGTCTGCTGACGAGATCCAGCAAGCATAGCAAGCACCAAAGCTGCCCACAGACATGTTCCAAAGTGCAGCTGCAGCATCTGGGCCATGCCAGGAAGCCTGCCCTCACCCCTTTGCTGGACACACACTTTGGGTAAATTAAATGTTGTTTACTGTAGCTTCTTTCCCCTCTCCTTTCAATCCCAGAAGCCACTGCTGGAACGGTTCCCCCCTTCTATTCCAGCCCTGCTGCAGTTGAATTCCCATTTCCTAACGGATATTTTCCACCATAAAATGCAAACGTTGAAGGCATAGCTTCTCTAAGCACTCTGCCAGCACAAGTCCCATTTATTTAGAGCATTAGGCAGTTTCTTTTACTCCCCCCACCTTTTGGCATTTTTTCCCTGATTTTTTTTCCCCCAAAAGAGAGCCAGCTTAAAGGAGGAACAAGTTCTTAATAGCTAAGGATTTTTTTACTGAAAATGCATGATAAACTGGTCCTCCTTAAAAAGAAAGGTCAATTGATGCCACCTGAAGACATAGGGAGTAGGCTCCAATCTGCTTTGCTTCATTGTTTTTTCTCCCTCTAGCATGGAAATCAAGAGCAATTTATTAAATATATAAGAGGGTGGAGCTGAGAAATCTAAGCAAACTCCAAAACATCCAGAATGGATTAATTTGGAGGAAGAAAGGGCAGTTCTTCTTAATCTGTTCAACATTGATCCTGGAGGAAGATAGAAGTTTAGGACTACAATGATTTAACAACCCTGAATCCGTTAATCAGTTGGCTACCCAGTGCCATGTCAGAAATACCAGACATAGGGCGATTTCTCACGAGGCACTTGCGCCTGGTTTCCCCTGGAGTTTCCTGCTCCGTAGCGTTTTTTTCAATTTCACATCAAGCCTGTCTGACCCCCTCGTGCAGCGGGTCTTTCATTTTACATTGAAGCCTTGGGGAGTGGCTTCCTGCAATTCACCTCCTCCCACTACCGCCCCTTGGTTTCCAAACCCTCCAAAACCCCTCCCATCTGACCTCCCTCCACCCACCCCTTTATATTTTTTTTTGCACGCATGCTCTGTATCGTTAGATCGTTATTTCGGAACAATGGTGGTGAGGAGACATCATGTGACACTTCTTCAGCAATCTGATTGGTGCTCTTTGTCCTCTGAGCCGGGAGTTTTAAAAAAAGGTCTGGGGATTCTCCATTTTGCACATCTCAGCACTGAGACTTTTCCCCAAGATTGATGACCGTCGGGAGAAAGCGTTAGCTGTACTCTGCTCATTGCTTGAGTGTATATTGTAGCATCTATTTCATTGCCGTGCAGTGTGGGCGGGCAGCATCTTTTTCATTGCTACAATAGGACGAATTGCTTGTTCACAACTTTAACGGCGGTGGCGGCCCGACTGGCCGATCGGCCGAGCAAGAGAGCCACGAGGCCGCAGGCAGCCCGCCCCTGATCCCGCTGCCCTTAATTTCGTTCCTGCAATGTGCCGATATAACGACACCAATCTTTTAAACAAAAAAAAGAGGAGGTGGGCTAATGGGCGTGGAAAAAGTGGGGAGGGGGGAGGGGGGAGGGCTCAGTCACCACGAAGCAAACAGAAAATCCTGGGATTTGAGGATTTCAGCTGATGCGGCCAAAAGGAAGCATCGAGCCAAATGGTGTGAAACCGATGAGATGCTCTGGAGGAAAGAGAGGCTTCACCACGCTTCATCGCGGGAAAAAGTCCCGTGAGAAATCGCCCATAATTTTTGAAGCCCAATTATGGTCAAGTTCAGCAAATATTGATAAGGTTTCTCCACAGCTTTTTTTCAGAATTTCAGCGAGAGGAAATACCTTTCAATTGTTAAGAAATAACAACCTTCCATAGATCTGAGAAGATAATCCAAAACTGAAATCCATGTCATACCTTTCATTAGGACCAGCCAAGCCAACACAGCAATTATGGTCAAGTTCAGCAAATATTGATAAGGTTTCTCCACAGCTTTTTTTCAGAATTTCAGCGAGAGGAAATACCTTTCAATTGTTAAGAAATAACAACCTTCCATAGATCTGAGAAGATAATCCAAAACTGAAATCCATGTCATACCTTTCATTAGGACCAGCCAAGCCAACACAGCACATGATGCAAGATTTTAAGTCCTTCAGAACTCTTCATGAGACTAGATGTTAAAAGTGTTTGTACAGGCTATGACATTCAGGCCTGTCTGTCCAGACAGTGCTCTTAGTAGGCTTCAGTGACCAAAGGGTGCACCTAGCTGGCCTGGTATCAGATTGCACCCTACTACAAACCAATAAGGCTATCCACCTTTTTCTTGAAAGAATAAGGCTCAAAATGGCCAGGGCAGCTTCTGCCTCCTGAAACTCTGAGCCATCACTCTAACCTAGAGTTGCCAACTGTGGGTTTGGAAATTCCTAGATATTTGGGGGTGGAACAGGAGGACAGCTGGGTATGGATGGACACGAACCAGGAAAATGTGGTTTGATTTGTAGTGAACCATGAACCGTCATGAACTTTTAAGAGCCAAATGAACTGATTTGGTTTGTGGTCTGGTAGAATGCTCCCCCCCCCGGCATACTAGTGGCACTAAACTTTCAGGGGATCTCCGGCT
This sequence comes from Gekko japonicus, assembly GCF_001447785.1. Taxonomy (NCBI): domain Eukaryota; kingdom Metazoa; phylum Chordata; class Lepidosauria; order Squamata; family Gekkonidae; genus Gekko; species Gekko japonicus. Next base: position 240,209 of record NW_015160285.1, on the reverse strand, counting down.
GACTCTCCTCTACCTGCCCTCCACGTTTGGTGAGGATTGTATTTATAGTGGCCAAGTTACGCTCTACCAAAGAAGATGCCCCCAAGAAAGTGCTTTCTGGGGAAATGACAGCTGAGGTGGTCATTTTGACACGTGTAGGTTCAGGAATGTATAGAATGGATCCTTTGCAAGCTACAGACACCAAACTCATAGGGGATCTCTGGCTGACTCTCCTCTACATGCCCTTCAAATTTGGTGAGGATTGGATTTACAGAAATGGGAAGCGAACATGGAGGCTGGAGAATCCCCCCCTGCTTTGAAGTTTGGTAAACGTTTTGTTTGAGCAGAGACAGTCTTTCTGGAAATGTATCCATTCACCAAGTGCACAAACCTCCAGGAACTGCTTGAAAGTTTGTGAAAAGTTTGTGCCGGTTGACCTGCCACAAACTTCAGTCTGCAAACCATGAATCAGCCAAAATTCATAATGAACTTTAGTTTGTGAGCTGGTTCAAGCTCATCCCTACAGCTGGGGAGATAATGGAACTTAGCAGGGATTAGGGATGCCAGCCTCCAGGTGGGGCCTGGGGATCTCCTGAAATTACAGCTCATCTCTAGACTACAGAGATCAGATCCCCTGGAGAAAATGATGCTTTTAAGGGTGGACTCTATGGCATTGTACCCCACTGAGGTCCCTGTCTCCTCCCGAGGATCTACCTCCAAATCTCCAGAAGTTTCCCAATCTGAATCAGGCAACCCTAACCACCATCCCCCACTGATGGCCATGGGGGACCCTGCAACCCTAGCAGGGATATGATGTCATAAGAGTCCACCCTTGGAAGCTGCCATTTTCTCAAGGGGAACTCATCTCTGTAGCTTGGAGATCACTTGTAATTCTGGAAGGTATCCAGCCCACACATAAAGGTGAGCAAGCCTACTCTAACCATAGGGCTGAGAGCTCACTGACAATAGCAACATATTCTCAAACCTTACTCCATAGCACCCTTTGCTCCACAGCCCTTACTGCTGAGGGGCTTCCAGAATTAATATAGGATAAGGATACTATCCATTTAATAATTTCATACAGTGGAGAACTAATGCACCCCTCACCTGCAGCACAGTAGAGATTGAAGTTGTTATGTGCTTGCATTTTTCCTTTGCACAAACAGTTAAGTCACAAAAACCTACCTCCACAACACGTAATGTTGTTAGGCTTGTCTCTCCTGAAGTTACTAGATAGCCTCAGAGGGCACAGTGATAGACCTAGGTTGGAAGCCCACCAACTGCCCAAGCTCAGCCTCACCTACCTAGAGGGCAGCTATTTGTACCATTTTGCAGGGTTGCCAACCTCCAAGTGGGGCCTGGAGAACTCACAGAATTTTAACTGATCTCCAGACAAGAGGGATCACTTCCCCTAGATAAAATGACTGCTTTGGAGGATAAACTCTGTATATCCTGCTGGGCTCCCTGTCTTCTCCTCCCTAAACCCCATCTGCCCCAGGCACCACCGACAAAATCTCCAGGCATTTCCCAACCCAGAGTTGGAAACTTTTTTGCTCTGTCCCTTTTCAGGAGATCCCCTCTTTAAGGGGTCTGAGGATTCCTTAAAGATCTCTGAGGATCTACAACATAGAGCTGTGTATAGTGTTGGACTAGATGGGCCTTTGGCCTGATCCAACATTGGCGTCTCTTATGTTCTTAACATGCCTCCCGAGTCCCCCAACCTGGGTGCCAGGGCAGGTACAAGGTTTGCCAATCTCCAGATCTTCCAGAATTTCAACTGATCTCCAGATGACAGAGATCTGTCCACAGGGGAAATGGCTGCTCTGGTGGGTGGACTGTGTGGGGATGCCAGCCTCCAGGCGGGGCCTGGGGATCTCCTGAAATTACAGCTCATCTCTAGACTACAGAGATCAGATCCCCTGGATAAAATGATGCTTTTAAGGGTGGACTCTATGGCATTGTACCCCACTGAGGTCCCTGTCTCCTCCCGAGGATCTACCCCCAAATCTCCAGAAGTTTCCCAGTCTGGATCAGGCAACCCTAACCCCCATCCCCCACTGATGGCCATGGGGGACCCGGCATCCCTAGCAGGGATGTGATGTCATAAGAGTCCACCCTTGGAAGCTGCCATTTTCTCAAGGGGAACTCAACTCTGTAGTCTGGAAATCACTTGTAATTCTGGAAGGTATCCAAGCCCACACATAAAGGTGAGCAAGCCTACTCTAACCACAGGGCTGAGAGCTCACTGACAATAGCAACATGGCTGCTCTGGTGGGTGGACTGTGTGGCCGTATGCCCTGCTGCGGTCCCTCCCCAAACCCTGGCCTCCTCCTCCTAAATCTCCAGGAATTCCCCAACCCAGAGTTGGCAACTCTAGCAGGTACCATGATGTCTCCTCCTGTTGCTGTTAAGCCATCTGCACAGCAAAATTTCCCATCCCAGCAGCAAGGCGCTCTTTTCTTGTTCGCCTACTTTCTCTTGACTGCCTCCAGGGTCCTCTGGCATTTCTTTTTATAGGCCCCCTTCTCGTTTGGGCCAGGTCACTTGCTGGTTTGCTCAAATCACTTCTGGTTGCCCAACAGGGCTGCTTCGATGGCTTCTCTGGGGGCACAAGACTTGGTGTGCTACAATTATTTATTCTCAAACTTTTACAAACAACAGACTATGACTATAGCCCAACTATATTATTATCAGTATTTTACACATAATATCCACTGAAGGGAATCACAGCTTTAGAGTCTGTGACTTCCCTGCATTAATAATTGTAAGAGTAGTGAGAATATGATTCAAAATTGGTGTTATACACACACATTATTATTCAGGACAATGTACATAAGTCTGTGCTTTCATCTATGAAAATGAAGTGTTTATGTCATAGCTAAAGATGCACTTGAGGAATCTCTAAACTGCAGTTTGCTTACAGAGGTTAGCTGAAATGTCAAAATGGCTCTGATTGTTGGGGGCTTGAAGCTTGCTTTTAAATGTATGTCTGGAAAGAATGTGACATCCTTTTGATGTGCATTCAGCTTCTTCAAAGATGTCAGGTTTTCAGATTCCCAGCCACTATGTTAAGACTAGAGAGGTAATGTGGTATAGTGGTTAGAGCATGGTTCCCCAATATGGTGACCTTCATGTGTTCTTAGAAGGTTTGAGGGGCAAGGTGTGATTTTTGCCCATCTCATGAATAGGGGATAGGCAGGTCACATTCCTGAAAAATAAATACAGATACTGCCAGATGAGGACTTCTAACGACCTCACTATTTATACATACTATGTGTGTATAAAATAAAATATTTTGAAACAATGTATTCATTTTAAAGAGCATCCTGTTAAACATAGCTTCTGCATGAAGCATTGAAAACTTGGAAGCAGTTATGCACATATTCATTCCCTGGCATTTTGTGACTGGCTCCACCTCCTGCAGCAGCGATTTTGTGGTTGCACCCACCACCAGTGTTCCCTCTAAGCTGAGTTAGTGTGAGCTAGCTCACAGGTTTTTAGCCTCCAGCTCACACATTTTTGTCTTAGCTCAGGAAGCATGGCTCCAGAGCAAACTAATTGATGCAGAAGCCAAATCGCTCACTCACTTTAATGCCAGTAGCTCACAAAATAGAATTTTTGCACACAAGTCTCCACAGCTTAGAGGGAACTTTGCCCACCACCCTGTGTCAGAGGTCCAAAGGTGCCCACAAATTCAAAATGCTGGGTGCCCCCAGGTTAGAGTGTTACACTAGGATCTGGGTAGACTTAGGTTTGAATCTCTACTGTGCCATGGAAGCTTGCTGGGTGACATTTGGTCAGCCACTCTCTCTGTCAAACCCTACCCCACAGGGCTTTTGGGAAGATAAAACGGAGGAGAGAACAGTGTAAGTTGAAAGTCAATATTATAAATGAACCAAATAAAAAACTAAAGAGATAAAATATTTACATGCAAGTTCACTGCAAGGAACCTCTCGGGAAAACAGCAAGAGCTCCACACTACCTATTAAAGGGAAAAGATGTTTGTGCAGATTTATCCATTATCCTCAGGTAGGAAGTACAACACACACTTTGCATGCAGAAGTTCCTTGGTCCAGTCCTTGCCATCTCCAGTACAACTATAGGAAACAGGGTTGCTGTGATGGTACCTCTTTTATTTTGTGTGGTTAGGTGCGATGTAGTTTTAAATTTCTTGTCGTTTCTTCCTCTCACTCAAAGTATCTATCACTGCCATCAGGAATCTAATTCCAGTCTTTAATTAACGTTTCCCACAGTATTGTGCCCAAGCTCTAAGTCTCCCTCGTGGACTATGTGGTTCTGAGGATAAGACTCTGGGTTAACAATAAACAAGATAAAACTTTATTGGTAAAAGAAGTGTATTGGTTACAAGATGTTTTGTTAAATTGCTCAGTAAAGTCTTTCCCTTTTTACTCAAGTCTCTGTCAGCTGTTTTCCTCACACTCTTATAATACTCTAATATTAGATTTTGCCTAATATGCCCCCTTAAGTATAGTTTCTTCCTCCTTTAGAATCTTAATGCCTTTCACAGCACTTCTATATAATTCTTAGAAGACTGCTTCTCAGACTCTGTGTAGATTGACCACAACTGACAGCTGCTGACTTCAAAACTGAACACTCAGCCTTCTCTCTCTCCACACACACACAACCTCCTAGCTCCGCCCACACACTCAGTCACCAGCTCTGCCCACACACTCTCGGTCACCAACCAATCACCTCACTCACTCATCTCCTTCTTTCAGCCCTTGTTCTTCTGACGCTTACCATTTAAAGGAACATACACTTATAACTTGAAATCATTACAGTTGCAAACTACGTCTGCCAGTTAGACAATACCGGCACAGAAAGACCAGTGATTTGGCACAGTAGGAGGCAGTGGTGTATGTCCATATGCCTACTTATTGCCTTATACACAAAGCTCAAAGCATCGTGTAGCCTGATTACCTCTCCATCTGTCCAGCCAAGTTGCTTGCAAGCACTGCTTCCAACACTGGAGTAACAGGTAATGGCTCCCAGTAATCCCACAAGGAACTGCTAGTGTTGCAAAGAAAATGTCAGTAACTCATGCTAGAAGGCTCAGCAACGCAAGTGAAATATAGTCAGACTTAAACACCTAGACTCCATTCATTGCCCTGGGCCAAAGCCTATAGGACGAGGAGCATCTTACATTTTTCAAATAAAATCCATCACTTGCAGAACTCTTCAACTACAAGTCAAGCTTCTTTCATCACCTACCCTCTGTGTTACACCTCAGGAACTTCATCGTTTTTGTATCATGCCTAGCTCCAATTCAGTGTCATTTGTTTACGACTGATGGGTGATTAGAAAGCCAAATCCAGTTCCTAACTCTGATCCACATTTAAGAAGCTGCCTTCTTGGTTACAACATTCACTGAGGTTTTAAAACAGCAGTGCATAATGATCCCATTCATTTCATATGGCAAACATGAATTTGCAAATGGGGAGATGCTCTTGTAACATATATAAAAGGCATAACCTCCAATGTCTTCCCATAGTACACAGAGTCGTGGAAGGCCTAGTGCCACCAGTGTTCACTCTTCAACAAGGGGCTGCCTGGCCATTCATGGTCTATTTGGATTTGTAAACACTATCTCAAGAACCAATTGTTTCAGATGATGCACAGCAAAGCTAGGAAATTCCGCTTAATGCATATGTAGAACCATAGCTCTACGGCCACTTAAGAGTGTCCTATAATTCCAAAACTGAAAAAGTATGGCTTAGTGCCTGCAGCAGTCTTTGAGCTATTTAGAGTCCATCCCTACAAGCAGTTAAGGGTCACGGGCCAAAAAAGACCTCCTTTCTGTACATTTTACCTGAAGGCCTTTATTATTTCCTGAAAAGAAGCCAGTTCTATCAGTCTCATGTGGGTCGTTTTATTTTACTACTTTCTTTGTTACTTTTACTACTCTCTTTGTGCACATCATTACTTTGAACCCTGAAGCTCTTCTTCAAAGCCAATCCTTTGAGGGCTTGCTCAAAAAAAAATGAGTTCCGATTCAGATAGACAAAAAGCCTCACACCAAAATTTCCTTTATTAGATATAAATATTTCATTCGACCAAACAGGAAGGCAGAGACATGGGAACATTCCCAGCCTCCCTGCTGCTACTTGACTTCTCCTTTCTTCTCTCCTGCTTCTATCTTCAGGGTTTCAGGAGGTTGGCGATAGGCGGGGAAAGTCTCCCAGGGACTGTTTAGATCAAACTTACGGAACTCCTGAGCCAGCTCCACAGGCTCTGCCACCACCCGTTTCACCTCGTCATCATATCTCACCTGAAGTGAATGTAAACAAGATTTGTGTTTACTGCCAAAACATACCTGGGATCTTAAAATTAGTTTTCTGTTCACCTGTGAAAGCCTGCAGGGTGGTCTTGATAAATACCAGCCCACGCCCACTCTACCTATTACCCCCTTTCTCCCCCACTCCCTTCCCATCTGGTTCTTCATCAGGCTCACCAGGGTATACTTCAGCATTTCACCATGGGGTGGCGGTGGTGACTGTGCAAACACAAACTTGGCTGAAGACCCCTGAGAATTCCTTGCTTGATTTTGTCACAGTGCCCTGCCTATCGTCTACTTGAGCCTTTGACTGGCTACTAAGGGAGACAGGATGCTAGCCAAGATAGACCATTGGCCTGACTCAGCAGAACTCTTCTTTTTAATTACAATATTCTTTTCTCATCCTAGAGCTACAAGGTTTGTCCTGACTCTCTCCTTCTGCCTTTTGAAATGGCACTACAAAGCAGAGATAATTCTGTGGTGTACCCCCCCAGCCTCTTTCTCCCATCCTAGGAAAGAGGGCTATAAGTGCCTGGCTAGTCTTTGCATCCATTCTCTTCGTTGTGAGAAATGGCTATGTATCTGAACGAGTGGCAAAATTTAAATCGGCTATCACTACTATCTGAACATGTCCCAAGTAAACAAGGATAACCAGAGTCTGCCTCTAGCACAACATCGGATCTAATGGCAGTTATAAAAGATAAAACTAAATTATTGTTGAACTCCCCACAACAGTCAACCTAGACTATCTTGCTTGGAACCACAGGCCATGCTGTGTGGGGTATGCCGGTCAAAAGTACCGAATTCACAGGCCCTAGATCTTACAGGAACGACACCCAGGATGCTCTGGAAAACACATGCTCTGTAAGTCTTGTTATAGCTATTGGGGAAAATGGTGTATGCAAAGCTACTGTATTGACTCAAAGGAAAAATGACCCTGGCCTGAACATAAGATACCCCCCACCCAATATTATACACCTTGAGCCATGACGAAAGGCTGGACATATCATGTACAGTAACATTATTTCTATATATAACTATAATTTGTATGTGATTTTCTTTTTCATTTGAGTAAATATAGTATAAGGACTAGGGGCCATAGTGGCTCAGAGGTTAGGACTAGAGATGTAAAATTTCCAGAAATTTTGAAGCTCGGGAAAAAAACCAGTTTTTTCCCCAGTTTTTTTCGGGGGGAAAACAGAAATTTTCAGAAACATTGAAAAAAATGCTACATTAGCATTTCTTATAAAATATGACTATGGACATTTTTACTTGGCATAAAATTATCACAACTAGCATATTAAAAATATAGTGTATCTAAACAATG
>NW_015160285.1:226273-232515 GCF_001447785.1 Gekko japonicus | reverse complement strand
GAGAGAGAAATGATTTGGAAAATATTTGAACACCTTATCTTAAAATATTTTATTCATCATGTTAAAATAAAGCATTCCATAATCAATTTTTTTTTTTCAATTTTTCCAATTTTTCAGAAAAAAACAAAAAAGGCTTCAGGAAAAAAATGGGGAAAAAACGTTTTTTCCCCCTAATTTTTCTGGTTTTTTTCTGGGCCTTCATATCTCTAGTTAAGACGCTGAGCTGCAGACTGGAAGGTTGGTAGCTCGGCAGTTTGAGACCCTACTGCCGTGTGATGGAGTGAGCTCCCGTCTCTGGCCCCAGCTCCTGCCAACTTAGCAGTTCAAAAGCAAGAAACTGCAAGTAGGTAAATAGGTACCACTTCGGTGGGAGGGTAACAGCATTCCGTGTGCCTCAGCATTTAGTCTTTGGAGTTTTTGGACAGCTCTGGCTCTTCGGCTTGGAAAGAGATGAGCACCACCCCCTAGAGTTGGATTCAACTGACTTTCGAGCAAGAGAAACCTTTACTAGTATAGGGACTATGTGACACTGTCCACCTTTTACAAGTGCTCTTACCTCCACATAGCCAGAAAGTGGGAAGTCTTTTCGGAAAGGGTGGCCCTCAAACCCGTAGTCTGTGAGAATTCGTCTCAAGTCAGGGTGGTTAGCAAAAAATACTCCAAACATATCCCAGACCTAGAGGTGTGGGAATCAGAAAGGCAGAAGGTTAAAACATTTTTAAAGGCCATCTTTAATGAGTCAGTAGCTTGTTAGGTTGATTTTTACAATATGGCTTCTGATATCCCCAAGATGATACATCAAGCAACCTTTGCTAAGTGGGAGGAGAAGAGGCAAGTGCCAGATATTTAGTGGAATGCCTTGATCACTTGACTGAATGTTCATCCTGAAGTAGTCCTGCCCAGAATTCTTCTAAAAATGCAGATATTCCCCCAGTTTTTCTTGAAAGGGGGTTCCCCAGCAACAATACCAATAGATCAAAAGAGAAATAAATAATGAGAAATAAAGTTTTTCTACTGTCACCAAGCTCTAGAAAGATAGGATTAGGGTTAAAAATCAGAGTAGTGATCAGACTGTCACACTAGGCAAGATCTGGGATGAAATCCTTGCTCTACTATGAAGTTCAGTTGGTCACTTTGGGCCAGACTCTCTTAGCCTAACCTATCTCACAGGGTTGTTGTAGGAATAAAGGAAGTGGGGACAAGGTTGACCCATTTGTGATCTGACAGATTCTGTCACATTCAGCACAAAATGTTGTAGTTTGGAAAAACAGGAGTGGATTCAGCCACTACCCTACCACTCCACTGAGCAAAGGTTGAAGGCCTTCCTCCAGTGGGAAAAAAACCACTAAAATTGAAGGAAGCTCATTTAGAAGGAGGAAGTTCCTCCACCCTAAGGTTAGACCTGTACCAAAATCTTTCTTAGCCATATACAGACCAATTACTTTTCGAATCAACTAGAAGAATCCCAATTTCAGTTCAAGAGACTCAGAAACTACACTTCCCTAACAGGAAGTCCTGATGGGGAACTCTGGAAAGAGTAATTTGCAGGAAAGAGCTGTTCACAGAATCACCCCCTCTCTGCCAGATAATCCCTTCCTCCCTTCATAAAGATAGTTTATGGTCTGGCAAACAGGGTCAACAGCAGAGAAAGGGATGGGCGGCTGCGTATGAGCATGTGGGCATGTCCCTCCTTTGAACTCTCAAAAGTGGCCAGAAGAACCTGATTCAAGCAATTTCAAGTCAAGGATGTGGCAATTCTTCAGGATGTTTAGATAACCAGGCATTTTAATTGAGTGTGCAGTGCTCTACAGTATTTTGAACACAGAATTCAGGGCTTATAGTTTTGACATGTCTGCTTTTAGTCTTCAAAATATCCCTCTTTTATTTACCTCAAATCACTACAAGATACAAGGAAGACTGCTGGCCTTTATAATTCCAATGGAGAGAGACCTTTTTTCCCTTGCTTAGAGAAACTAGACTGCAACCTGACACTAAAGGCACCCATGTGTATCTTTCCTGCCAGCATTCAGCACAGGGATGGTGATGAGAAAAGTCCTTTAAAATCATGGCCAGAAACATTTATTTTTCTCCCCCCACCTTTAAAAAAAAATGTAATATCCAGCCTCAGGAACAATTCTGAAGAACTCGAAAGCTTGCTCATTGTTTTGTGTCATTTTAGTTGGACCTAATAAAAGCTATTATATGGACTGTGGTTTGTATACAAAAACCCCTGCAGACATCACTATAATCTCTAAACCACAGTGCTTTTCATAACCTCATCTGCAATTATGTGCTCTCCTCGGTGGAATAGAAATCAGCGCTGTCTTCTATTCCTAAATGTCAGTGTCCTTAGCGCTCACCTCTCTTTCATACCAATTTGCTGCTTGATGTACTGGGACCACCGAATCAACAGGTGTCAGTTCATCAGTATATGTTTTTACACGAATCCGGGAGTTGAAACGCAGAGATAGGAGATTGTAAACCAGCTAAGAGAGAACATTAAGAAGCAATAAGAAGCAGTGATGTTACAGACTAAAACAAATTCTTCTGTTACAGGACAAAATTGTAATATGGTTTCCACCATGACTGTGATACAGACACTTTTGAAGAGATACAAAGTAACTTGACTCCAGCAGAACATTTCTGTTGGCACAAGGATTTCTGCCTGCAGACCTCATTTTACTTGCCTTGTTCTGTCTACTGCAGCCAAAAATGCCCCCCATGCTGCTCTGGGAAGATAGGGACCCCCAGGAATAGGACTGGGGGGGGGCATTATGGCAAGAAAGTCACAGTCCATGGGCATAAATCCTTTCACCCACAGAAACACTTCATTGGATCCAAAACCCAAACCTAGCATGCTTACCCCCCCCTGGGATGCTGATTACAAATGAGACCAAATTACTGCTAGCTGGAATGGAAGGACAGAAAAAGATGGGGAAGTTGGCCTACTCAGTCCCAAGATAGCTAATAGTCTCACTTATAGAGGTGTATGTTCAGGGTGAGTCAGAAGTTTCACACGATTTCTCATGGAGCTCCAGCACACAGATGATTTATTTTAATTGATTAAGAAGCTCAGGGAAGCAGAATACAGACTGCATAGGGACAGACAGATTAGGGTCAGATTAATGACTATCCAGGCACATTGAGCAAACATTTCTTTTAATTCCTAAAACACCTTTTGATTTCCTAGGCAACTTTTTAAAGTAGTTTAAGCAACAACACTTCCTCAAGACAAGTGTCCCTAACCAGACACAGTGCTTAATGCTTAAACAACCACTGCATTATATAAAACTTGAAAAGGATGTCTATCACAGCAGCAAAGGGATATGGTCATTCAGAAGCTGTAACTCTACTGGTCAGTAAGCATGAGGTCATGGCAACAAAAGGGCTAGCTAACTAGATGACATCCCCACAGTTCTGTTTAGCTATACAAGACTCCATTTTTTTCCTTGGAAGACTTTGCATCTCAGAATCCACTTTGTAGCAGCTTTTACCTCAAAGCGGTGCAGTCGAGATGGAACATCAACAGCTGTCAGATCAGCTAAGGACTTAAACTGGGCATTTGTGTGGTCTTTCAGAAAGGTCAGCACTGGAATGATCCCATCTGGATGAATTAAAATTTCCAGCTCGTTGAAACATGTTACCTGGTAGAGAAAGAAACGGTAATATGTTGAATACATCCACTGCATCAAAATGTGCAATCTCATATACATTTACTTGGAACTAAGTCCTAAGCAAGCCCACAGAACTATTTCCAAACCAATGTGTTCAAAGATTATAAAAAGCTAAAACAAGGACACCTCTGAATGGAGTACAGAATGGCAAACCCAGGAATTGTCAGTTAGCTTCCAGCTCTTCCTTGCACATATCTTCACATGGATCATGATCCTTGCCCCTCCCATTCCAAGAAAGAAAGGTACCTACTTGAGCTTGCTGAACATACTTGGGCAGGATCTCAGCCACATATTCTCCAAAGGCATACAGCTGCTTTTGTGTCACTTCATCTTTTGGTCTAACAGTGGCTGAAAAGAAAGTTACCAATTTCATGATATAATAAACCACAGAAAAGAACTACATCGGGTCACAGTGTGGAGCTCAACACAGTTCCGGTGGCTATCAGACAGAGATTAGTTCAGGACGAATGAACAGGGTCAGGAAAAGAAATATACTGATAAGGCACAAACTCCAAGAGGATGTGAATAGATCAAAGATAATCACCGTTTCCTGTCCCCCCCCCCGACCTGGCCACAGTAATCCATGCAACAGACACTTCCAGACTGGACTACTGTAACTTGCTCTATGCTGGGCTGCCCTTGAAAATGACCCGGAAGCTCCAACTGGTCTAGAATGCAGCAGCGGGAACACCACGGACAGCACTTATACAACCTGTGCTGCGCCAGCTACACTGGTTACCGGTGGAATACTGAGTCAGGTTCCAGGTATTAGTGTTGAATTTTAAGACCTTGTCCTGCCAACCTAGCAGTTCGAAAGCAAGAAATTGCAAGTAGATAAATAGGTACCACTTTGGTGGGAAGGTAACAGAGTTCCGTGCGCCTTGGTGTTTAGTCATGCCAGTCACATGACCACGGAAACGTCTTCGGACAGCGCTGGCTCTTCGGCTTTGAAACGGAGATGAGCACCGCAACCCTAGAGTCGGACTCGACTGGCTTTCAAGCAAGGGAACCTTTACCTTAAGGCCTTGAGCGGTCAAGGACCCACATATCTTTGGGACTGCCTCCTCCAATATGTCCCCATAAGAGTGCAGAGATCAGCTGGTAACAACTTACGGGTGATCCCCAGCCCTGGGGAGGTCCAGCTGTCTTCGACTAGGGCCAGGGCCTTTTCGGTCCTGACCCTGACCTGGTGGAACTCTCTGCCGAATAACAGCAGGGCCCGACGGGATCTGATGCAATTCTGTAGGGCCTGTAAGAGATGCTCAGCCAGGCTTTTAGTTGAGGACAGCAACCATTAAGACTGGTACCCTTCTTTCCTACCTATGGCCCCACATCCCCTTCCCTGCCCTGTTGCTCAGAGAGCACTGCAGCCAACAAAATGGGGTGATCGCCATCTGAACTGGTCATTTTATTAATGTACTATAATAATAATTTTATTTATCAATATGTTGTCAAAGGCTAAACACAAAATGCTCTACATCTTACAACAGCACTATAGATAAAATTAGAATTTCAACAGCCAATTCATATGCAAAGGAACCTCCACAGGAAAGTTCCTCCATTAGCATGTCACCACCTGGGAAACACCTACAAGATAATGACTCAGCCCTACCCCACCTTCCTGAGTAGATATAAATTACCTGCCTACCATTTTTCTTCTCACCTTGACACAGAGTGTCATCTTTCTGTGTTATACCTCTGAGGATGCCAGTCACAGCTGCTGGTGAAACGTCAGGTCCTACAATGCCAAGACCACGGCCATACAACCCGGAAAATCTACAACAGCTTATAATTTTATTTATCAATTGTATTTTATTTGTTTTAAGGCTGTAAATCACTCAGAGCACACTTGCGGGGTTGGGCGATTCAAAAATCTTAATATTAATAACAATAACAATAATAACAATACTACTAATAATAATATATTCAGTGCTAAACCAGCATATCAATGTCTAAAAACCCTGTAGAACAAAATTTAGGATAAATACAGATGATCATGTACCAAATGGTAATTTTCCATAAGGAGCATACAATTATATGGGAAGCTGATTGCCTATTGTATCTTCCCCAATGTAAGCAGAATTTTGCCCAACCGATTTTCCAGGGAAACAGAGATGTGGTAAAGTTCTGCTAGCCTGCCACATATTTACTTATTTAAAATATTTATATGCCTACTTTTCTCCCAGGCACCCCAACACCCAGGGTGGGTAACGACAATATAAAAACAATTTAATAAAACAATAAGCACTAAAATGACAGTTATACAAAGATATTACAAACAAAACTAAAAACACCTTCCACCCCACCAACAGAACACTCCCCGTTTGCCCAGGCTGCTCCAAAGTTGTCTGGGATAACGCCATCTTTTAGCCTGCTCAAAAGCCAACTTTTTGAAGAACAGTTATGTTCACCCTTTAAAGAACTTCTACAAAATATAGGACTAACAGGAAAGATTCCAAATTCCTGGCAACAAGCTACAATTACATTGATTCATAAAGCAGGCACAGACGATAAAGATATTAAAAAATATAGGCCGATCTCATTACTGAATGCCGATTATAAGATATA
>NW_015160285.1:208310-226162 GCF_001447785.1 Gekko japonicus | reverse complement strand
AATAAAGGTGACACAAGAATTTGGGGAGTCGGCTGGATTGAAAATAAATTTGAAAAGAACTAAAATAATTAATAAAAATTGCACAAATAATACAATACAAGAAATTCAGAAAATAACAGATATAAATAGTGAAAAAGGTTAAATATTTAGGGATCACTGTATCTAACAAAATAAGTACACTCTTAGAAGACAACTACTATAAATCTTTGGAAGATGTTAAAAAAGATTTACAATACTGGAAAAGTTTACAAATATCACTAATGGGTAGAATAGCTACTATAAAAATGAATATACTACCAAAATTTCTTTTTCTTGCACAAAACATCCCAAAATTAAAGCCCAGGTCTTTACAGAGATAGATACAATTATTAAAAAGTTCATTTGGTAACCCAAAAAGGCAAGGATCAAATGGAAGATTCTCCAGGATACAAAAGAAAATGGAGGTTTTGGTTTTCCAAACTGGAAGTTATATTATCAGGCGGCATCATTAAGTTGGCTGAAATGCATAAATTTGGATAATACAAGACTATTAAATCTGGAAGGGCACGACCTCAAGATGGGATGGCATGCCTACGTGTGGTATGGGAAGGATAAAATCCATTCAAACTTTGGATAACATATGTTAAGGGGGGCTCTGGCTAAGATTTGGAATGAGATTAAACTAAGATATTATAGGGAAACACCTAAATGGGTCTCCCCGTTAGAAGCATTCATAAAACCTTCCCTTATCAACGCGTGGGATAGAGAGAGCTATGAAACCCTACTAGATGGAAACAATAAATTAAAATCTGAAGAGAGCTTATTATCATTATATAAGATTAAATTATCATGGTGGGAAATGTTACAACTTCAGTCTATACACTTGAAGGATATACGTGCAGGATTCCAAGACTCCAAAACTCAACTAGATAAGATCTGGCTGTCAAGTAGTGACAAAATGATCCAAAAAATTTATAGCTTTCTGTTACAACAATATACTGTAGATGAGCAAGTTAGTGTTTCAATGGTGGCTTGGATGAAAGATATTGGGCATTGCATAGAAATAGATAAATGGTCCAGTACTTGGAAATTTCTTAAATACATAAGAGCTATCAACTATAAAGAAAACATTTATAAAGTAGCACACCACTGGTATTGGTCACCAGATAGGATAGCTAAACGTAATGCTGCACTACCTAATATACGTTGAAAAAGTTGTTCGAACGTCAGAACTTTTTTTCACATGTGGTGGCGATGTGTGAAAGTAAGTAACTACTGGAAGATGATTCAGAAATTTATCTCGGAAGTGATGTGTGTAACAATTGCCTTGTCCCCTGCAGTAGCTATGCTGAATATGATTTCAGAAGGTTACAATCAAAAAGATAATTTTTTGATAATATTTATATTGACTACAGCTAGAATACTACTAGCTAAATACTGGAAACAGGAGTCCCTTCCCTCAAGAGAGGTGTATAAGTTATTAGAGACAGTGGAACTTGATAAATTAAGTATCATGCTTCAAGGAAAAGATGGAAAAAAATTGTTGAAAGGTGGAAGTGTTTATATATATGGATAAATAATCAGTAGATGTTATAGACTCAAAAGGATATAGATTTGTCTGTATATACTTTGTATGTATTTAGAAAACCGAAAACTTGAAAAGAAGAAATAAGAAAAGCCAGGACAGAAGCCCTTCCCTGCTTTCATGAGCCAGTTCCAGAGGCACAGGACAACCAATCAAAGTGCCTGAGCCTGGACTGTGACAGAATGTGTCTTAGGCAAAGGGGCACTGATAGTCGAATTTGCAGGGAAGAACTAAGCTGCAATACATTCAGGGAGAAGTGGCTCTTCAAGTGTGTGGGCTCAGATCCTGAAGGGCTTTAAAGGTGAGCACCACCAGCACTTTGAATTAGACCCAGAAACTAATCAGCAGCCAGTGAAGTGAGCTCAGAATAACAGTGATATAGTCCCACTGGCTAGTCCCTTGATCGCAAACAAGGTGCCACATTTTGCACCAGCTGTATCTTCCAGATTGTCTTCAGAGGCAGCCCCACATAGAACATGTTACAGTAATCTAGCTTTTAGGCTACTGAAACCTAGATTAGTGTGGTCATATCAGACATCAGCAAATAGGGAGGCAGCATCCAAACCAGACATAGACGAAAAAGAGCATTTTTCACTGTCACTTACACCTGTTTCTCCAACAGGAGACCAGAACACAGCAAGACTCCCAAACTTTTCACAGAATCTTTCACCAAAAGCTGTACGTCACTGATGATGGGAAGAACATGGAAAAAGTATTACAGATATCTGAATTATCACGTGGCAGAAGCATGATGTGCCCCTTCATATTAAGTGGGATTTAATTACAAGTAAATGTATTTATAATGGGATATTAACCACAGTGCAAAGAAACATAAAAAATAACTGAGAATATGCTTTGACAGAGCATGAATACTATACCATTAGCTTTTCTGCTGAGTTCTTTTGGCTATATTAAACTAGCACTACATCATTATTGGAAATCAACAGTAGGGTATCATGTACCTAACTAGTGAGAAACAATTAACTCTGGAAAAGATTGTGTCACAGATAATGACTACAGTCTCAAACTCAGGGGACAGCTAAATGTTTATATTTATTTATAGTCCACCTTCCTCACTGAAATTAAAGGCAGATTACATAGCATAAGTCAATATGATCAACACGACGGGACATCCAGTGAACATTGCAACAAGCAGAAACCTGAAACAGAGTTGAAACAAAGCTGAAGCAAAGCATAAGAATTTAAATCATGACACGTTAAATGAAGCAGAAATTACATAGTAGGAGCACACCTACAGCAACAAACAGTACAAACTTTACACAGTACTGTCCATGGATCCTATACTTTTACCAAAGCATTTTTCTAAACCAGCCCTAATTACCTGTATAGGAGCCCTCCTGAATAATTCAGTTTTGCATAGTTTGGAGGAAGCCAGGAAGGTGACAGCCTTCCTAACCTCATCAGGATGGCTGTTCCACGTGTGGGCAGTTGTTGATTTTGCCCATCTGTAGGGTTGTACCTGCAGAAGGTTCTGCCCAGATGAGTGAAGCTTTCATGGTGCTGCATAGTGAAAGAGGCGGTCCTGCAGGTGTGAGGGCCCAAGGCCATGAAGGGCTTTGTCTGTGATAGCCAATACTATGAATTGAGCCCAGTCACTGATGGCCAGCCAAAGAACTGACTGCAAAAATGGAATAATATGCATGCTCCCCCAAGCTCCTAATAACAGAGCTGCAGCATTCGGCACCAACTGTAGCTTCCTAGTTGACTTCAAGAGGAGGCCTACATAGAGAGCATTAAAGTAGTCTAGTCTCAGTGTTACCATGACACAGATCCAGATAGCTGGATCAGCCATGTAGGAGTAGGGGGACATCTTGCGGGTGACACTCAGTCCTCATAAGCTTAAGAGTCAACAATGAGGTGGAGCATCTTGCATACATCCTTTTAAATACCTGAGTGTTTACTTATGAAGTCCAAGTTCTAGACAAGGTGGAACCTAAGCTTAATAAAGCTGTTATTTCTGCACTATAAAAGATGCACGAGTCAAACTTAAAATTAAGTCAGACTTACGCTGAGTCTCAGCTGTAGATTTCCCTTCAAATCGAGCTTGCAATAGCATTGCTGGGCACCCAGCAACTGTATAAAAAGAGAGAATTAAAGTATTACTTGTATTTTATAGCCATATGTGTCATCTGAGAAAGATTCACATTTTCATCACAATAACACCACAAAGAATACAACAATGATTTAAGAAAGTGTGTGTGTGTGTGTGTGTGTGTGAGAGAGAGAGAGAGAGAGAGAGAGAGAGAGAGAGAGAGAGAGAGAGAGAGAGAGAGAGAGAGAGAGAGAGAGAGAGAGAGAGAGAGAGAGAGAGAGAGAGAATATGAATGAATTTGCCTAACAACTTAATCCAATCCTTTCAACGCTTACTTGGAAATAAACCCCACTGAGGCCAATGGTACTGCTGAATAAACATGAGTAAGATTGAACTATAGTTACAACTGGAACAGTTCGAGGTTGAATAGGCACTTCACACACTTCAGACCCTACCATAATGGTATTAAAGCAGCCCACAAGGAAGACTGGAGCCAAAATATTCTTCTTCAGTAACTCTTTGAAGTCAATGATACATAAGGGCTCCTACCACCCTACAACTGTTGTGGGTAGGAAGCACTAAGCAGCCTCAATACTAGTAGTCTAATATCCCTTTGAAACAGATATTTTGTTTCAGGGCTTCATAGATGTCACCACAAAATAACTCTTGAAAACCTCTGCCCAGATAATCTTTCTGTATAACTATAAACATGATTTTCACATTAACTTCCATGTGGAGATTATATATATATATAATGCAGAAACTTTTTAAAACATATCAAGTAGCTCCTTCTGAAGAAGAGAGCACACTGAGGATTTTAAACCAACACAAATTAGATGCTTTTTAAAAGTGGATTAAGAAAAACAACTTCATCAAACGTTTATGAAGGAATCCGTCTGTCACACTGCGTTTTGCGCATATACTTAGCATCAGCAGCCTAAAAAAATGTAACCAAGCATAGAAAACCAGGGGGGGGGGGGGGAAAGAAATGCTAAAACGGAGGCGGAAGGTTAACATGTCAAGAGACACTGCTGACAGTATTAATAACATAACCATATTCTTTATACCCATTGTATAATGGCATGGGAGATTCCCCCAAAGAATCCTGGGAATTGTAGTTTCTAAAATTGTTGAGAATTCTGTTACAGATCCTTAGGTTCTCTCACAGAACTACAATTCCCACAGTGCTTGACAAAGAAAAAACGACCTGACCTTTGAAGAAGGCACCAAGTAGTAGCAACCGATACAACCACACCCCAGCGGACAAACTACTTCACCTAACAGAAACAGACCATCCACAAGCTCACCTCTCAGCCCACCGCGAACCAGCCCTACCACAGCCGCCAACATCTTGCCTACTCACGACACTAAACTCAATCAGCGAGCCTCACAAGGACACAACCGAACTCATTAAGGCGCATGCGCGCCATTGAGCTCTCTCCCATTGGCTTGACAAAGCGGTATCATTAGACGACCGGCTCCGCGGTCGCCCAGTAAACTAAGCCAATCCGCGCGCACGAAGTGGCCAAATGATCCGGAAATGAGGACCACGCGCGTGAATCGTGTAATCGTCAAGGGCAGCTTCCGGAAGCACAGATCAGAGTCGGAAGGAAAGTGCAGCCCCGTCTGGTGTCCCCCTGAGCCGTTCCCGGTGTGAAGTTCCGAGCCGGAGGGATGAAGGGAGGAGCCGCAAGTAAGAGTCGGTGTCCATTGAAGCCGGGACGCTTCCCTCCACCCCGCGCTCGTTGAGGGGGCGGGAAGTGGTTTTTGCCCACCCTTGCTGGGAAGGGGTGCTTTGGAATGGCGGCTTGGTTTTCCACCCGCCTTCAACGCAGGCATCTCAGGCCGCGCGCCAGGTGGCTCTGGGAAGAGCCTGTGCAAAACGGCTGGCTTCAGTTGGTGTTAGCGGGTTTAGGCTCGCCTGATTCAACATAAGCTCGGGCTGAAAGACGAGACACGTTCATTCGCCCTGGTGTCTGTGAGCGCAAGCTCCGCCATTCAATTGGAGAAAAGATGCATCCACCAACCTGTCGTAATCAGCCATTTCCAGGTACCTTTTCAGGTACCTGGTAGTTTTTAAGAACAACGGACCATCACTTTGGCTAGGGTTTTTTTCTCCCTTCGCACAATAATCAACGCTGTCATCTCCCATTTCTTTCTAAATCTTCCACCATTTGAAGCTATTCATTGCACTGTGGCGGATAAGCATATTTTTAGACCTGTCCTACAAATACATGACAGTCTAGCCAACCACACACACCCGGGAATGGTGACACAGCCTTCCGTAATGGGATATGGGCTTGAAGTGTATTTACAGTGCAGTCATAAGCATGTTCCATTGCAAATCCTATTTAGGTCAATTCAATGGAGTTTACTCCCAGTGTAGTGAGTTTATGATTGCACTATTAACTGCATTGGATTGTAGCAGTAAAGTGTGAAGTAGCTCTTGCCATTTTCCTGGTTAAGTGTGTGGACTCTAATCTGGGAGAACTGGGTTTGATTCCCCACTCCTCCACTTTCACCTGGCTGGATGACCTTGGGCAAGCCATAGCTCTGACAAGAGCTGTCCTTGAAAAAGAGCAGTTTCTGTCAAGAGCTCTCTCAGCCCCACCTACCTCACAGGGTGTCTGTTGTGGGGAGGGGAAGGGAAAGGCGTTTGTAGGGCGCTCTGAGACACCTTTGGGTAGTGAAGGGCGGGGTATAAATCCAATCTCTTCTTCTACTTTAACATTTTGCTCTTTTATGAGACCCTTTACACGTAATAACTGTAAAGGCACCTCTCTGTAGTGTTCTGAGGTGACGTGTTATGCTGCCTCCTTGCCTTCCTTAGCATTTCTTCCTTATTTTCCCTGCCATCAAATGGTCTTCCGTTAGAATTCTCAGTTGAACCCAAAGAACAGGATGGCTTAGTTATATTTGGTAGAATGACAGAACAGTCAGCACATGGGGGTGGTTCTGAGGTAAAAGGGGATCCTTGACTCAGTAGAAGGCAGTTGCTTTCTCTTAAACATAAGTAATGTTTATTTAGAAATAAAACAGCATAATGGTCGTCTTGTTTCTCTAAAGTTCTTTAAATATACCTAATCACACAGGCTGGTTTTCCATACTTGCCACATAGGCTAATAACTTCCACACACAATACAGATTTTGCTCACTTGTCACATCATCTCACTGTCTCTACCATCCAGTCAGCTCCACTGTCCTAGGGTACAGCTCTCATACAATAATAACACACTTCAATCAGTCATCCAGTCCACCATCTTTCTTATTCTAGAGCCTTGTATTTTAAAACTACAGCAACATACATATAAAACCACACATTCAATCATAAATAAAACACACAATATCAAAACACTAGAATGTCTTGAGGTTTGGTACATCAATTTGGATGAAACCAGTACTTTTTAAATACCTCCTGGCATTTTGAGGAAGCACACAAGACATACAAAATATTTCAAATAAGAAATGTTGTCTTCAGACCAGCTGAGTTCTGTTGACTCAAATTAGAATGTATATCTAGTATTCCCCATACTGCATGAATTTCTGAAGTTATATAAATATGGCACAGTATGACACACGCTGAATAAGTATTTGAGTCTATGGTGATTTGTTGCAAGAGATTGGCAGGAGCCCAGTCATATGCACTGGAATGCAGGATACTGATGTCTTCTTGAGCTGTTCCATGCCGCTTTTCAAATTTAACTGTGTAAGCTTTTTACTTGTTACTCTTAGTTGTCAGACACATGCAGCACAAGTCTGATAAAGAATATATGTTGTTTTTTCAGATTGGAGATCAGATCTAGGCAACAACATGGATTCTTTGGAGGAGACTGGAGGTTCATCAACAGAGGAAACTGGAAGTTCCTCTGCAGAGAACTACTTTGTGAATTACACTTTCACTGACCGTTCTCACTCAGGCCGTGTGGCCCAGGGAATTATGAAGCTATGCCTAGAGGATGAGCTTTTTGCAGATGTTACCATCTCTGTAGAAGGGAAAGAATTCCAACTGCACCGGCTAGTCCTCTCAGCTCAAAGCTGCTTTTTTCGTTCTATGTTCACTTCCAATCTGAAGGAGGCACATAACCGGGTGATTGAGTTACAAGACATTAGTGAGAGTGTATTTCAGCTACTGGTGGACTATATTTATCATGGGACTGTAAAGCTGAGGGCAGAAGATTTGCAAGAGACTTATGAGGTGGCAGATATGTATCAACTAACTGCGCTTTTTGAGGAGTGTTCCCGTTTCTTGGCTCGAACAGTACAAGTGAGGAACTGTCTGCAGATTATGTGGCTGGCTGATCAGCACAGTGATGTGGAGCTCTACACAGCTGCCAAGCATTGTGCCAAGTCATACTTATCACAGCTTCAGGAAACAGAGGAGTTTCTACACCTTCCTCTCCGTCTCTTGACAGATATTCTCACAGGTTGGTAGAACAGTTACTGAAAACAGCTATATACTGTAAGTGTGAAACATAAGACAAAGTGCACATGTGAAAGGGAAAGTGGAGATTTCATCAGTTTAGATCCTTCAGAAGCAGTGTAGAATAACCAGATATTATATTTTTAATTGAAGGTAGAGCAAGATTTTTGAGCTTATTAACATAGCAAAAGTTAGACGTAATGAGTCTATACAGTTATGACAGACCCCTGTCTCTTTCCCAACACCCAGGCAGAATTTTCCCACTAAAAATATTTTAGTTCCCCTCAGTGACTGAGCCATTCTTCAGTAGTGCGCATTTCTTCTTTATTTTATAAGCTTTAACTGTCCCACCCTGTCCCAGCTATTAGTTTATGCTTATAACCCAGCACAGGAACTAGAGGGAATACGAGCACTGTCTTGTTTTATAAACACTTGTGAAATGGCACTTGAGGCAGATTACCTTTCAAAAACAGAATACAGATGTTATTAAACAGGCAAGGGAATATATAAATATGAGGATTCAAGGTATAGAGGTTGCTGAGATAAAACCTTCTAGTATATACAGAATTGAGGCTTTTGAACATACAAGAGAGTGTTGTTGATGCTTAATTTCTGAGTTTCAAGTTCTTTTCAATGAGAGATTTTTGCTTATTATATATTTCAGCCATTACACAGAATCTTAAATAGTTTCTTAGAGAATAGTGTTGCCTTAGTGCTTCTAGGTTTCTCCCTTCAGATATCCCTTTAGATATTAGTTTTTTCACTAACTCCTGAGCTGTCTAAGCTTCTCCCCTTTATCACAGACCAGGGTTCTCTTCCCAACTCCTTTCACTAGCAGGTAGTTATTCTCCTTGTCTCTAAGAAGCAATAACTCCTTTTACTATTTGGCTTGTCTGGGAGTTCTCTCTAACGACTCAGACCTTCTGCTGAATCCTTCTCCAGTATTTGTTGTCTGTATAAAGCTGTTTTGTAGCTTTCTTGACTGAGAATCTAAGTTTTCCCTCAGAGCAGTTTTACTTCACTATAGAAGTACTTTTCTGACAATTCTTTCACAGGAATCACTGACTCCCAAAGTCTCTTCCCTTAGAAGCCAGACCCTCTGGCTACTGATCCAGACATTAGAGTTCAGATCAAGACCAAAAGTGTCTCAAAAGGTGAATAAATCTTTTCCCTCCAGATCAGCTGTTTTATTTTTTCTCTCAGCTGATGCTGGCCAATCGGAGAGTGAGTAGGGCAGCCAATCACATGAGCTCTTCTCTCCAGGGAACTCTCTGTCCAAAGCAGCATTTTAAAAAGCCTGCTTTTCTGAGCAATCTATCGCAACAGTTAAAAACAAAAAAAGTGCTTCTATGAAAAGCTTTACTTTCTTGGAGTCTTAAGGGACAAAAATTATTATTTTGGATACTTGAAATTAATGGGTGGATCAGACTGAAAAGCTTGCAGAATTAGTAGGCAGAGTGTATCTTTACTCACCTTCCCATAGTAGCCTGTTACTTGCCCCAGAAATCCTCTCTGAGTGTGACAATACAAGGTGCTGCAGTGAGGGGGGACATTAGGTAAAACTGTCTCCTTGGCTGCCCCTAAAAGACAATTTTCAAAACAAGCAAGCTTCTGGGGAAAGGGAAAGGTTGTGGGGAAATCTACTCTGCCAGCTCATGTGGGGTTCACCAGTGGGTCCACCCTAGTGTTTCCTAAGAGTTTGTGCTTTATTCTAGTTGGCTGCATATAGTGAGCAAGAATTTGTGTGCTATACTTGTCCAAATTACGATATTTACACATGTAAAATGGGAGATAGTTGAGGACTTTGATTTATAATGCATTTCTAAAGCAGCAGTCAGTGATTAACAAGATACTTCACCCTGTTTAAAATGAAAGCCACTATACAGCACATTGGATATAATAACTGATTGACCAAATTCCCTAGTATAGTTCAGTTAAAGTCAGTTGGGGTAATTCTCCCTGAGGAAGTGGATTATAGTCCACAAATGCTTAAAAAATGTCTTTCAGGTGCCACATGACTCCTTCCACTCTGGTTAGAGGAGCTACAACTCTCTGCCGTAGGAAGTTTAATATATTGACTCTTAACCTATTCTCATATCCTGAGGCTTTGAACTGCAATTTCTGGCTCTTTTCTCAGACAGCAAGAACTACTCCGTGCTTGTCTTCAGGACATTCTTGTTGTAGAGTGCTACTTTGGGGAGCTCCATTCAGCAGGGCATAACTAGGAATTTCAGATTAAATGACACATGCAAGATTGTCCAGGAATCCATTGTGCATGCTGTTGAAAGCAATAATAATGTAATTTTGTTTAGGAGTCTACCCTGAGAAGGTAGAAGGTGAAGCACTGAAATTGTTTTTCAGATCCTTCTTGAGGTAGTAGAACAGACCTGTAGGAGCTAGAGATGTAAAATTTCCTGAAATTTTGAAGCTTGGGGAAAAAACCAGGTTTTTTCCAGGGGGAAATGGAAATTTTCGGAAAAATTGAAAAAATGCTACATTAGTACTTTTCTTTTTCAGATTGAAAGTCATTCTGTTACTTTAGGAACATAAAATATGACCATGGACAATTTTACTTGGCATGAAATTATCACAACTAGCATATTAAAATATACTGTATCCAAACAATTATTGTGGGTGGGTGGGGAGTAAAGACTCAGATTAGCAGTAATTAAATTATTATTTACACAAAGGTTATAAAGATAAACTAATGTAGCTGAATGATTCCGTTTTCTGGAATCAGATAAATGAAAACTCTTTCCTTTTTAAATTAAGTATATACTTTCAGGTCCTTTTTGTTGCTCTGTATTTTCTTCCAGTGCTTTGAGGCCTAGTGAAGCCTGAGTGCCCACCCACATGCAAAAACCCTTTTCCTTTTCTTGTGACAATAGCACCTCCTAAAGAAAGAAATGCATCTTGTTCTTGCATTGGACAGTTCAGTTTGTAATCTAAGACTTGCTTGTCCTCCAGTGCACAGAAATTAGATCAATCTGATACCATACATATTTTTTAGAAATGATTTTGTCTTAAAATATTTTATTCATGATGTTAAAATAAAACGCTCCATAATCAATTTCTTTTTCTTTTTTCCAATTTTTCGGGAAAAAAAACAAAAGGCTTCAGGAAAAAAACAGGGGGGTGGACCAGTTTCCCCCCCGAATTGTTCTAGTTTTTTTCCCGGGCCTTCACATCTGTAGTAGGAGCCTTTCTTTAGTGCAATACCCTCTTGCATTGTTGGAAGGCTCTTTGTGCAGAGAGAATGTACTGCCAGTAGGGTTATGGGTCCGTAGGATTGGTAAATTTCAGTATCATAAAAATGCCTGTAGGAAAGCGTGGAAGCTTTTTTATGCTTAGCAGAAATATGTCAAAAATGAATTGTTGCGGTTTGGCAGGGACAAATTTTAATGCAATTGTAGAGGGGGTTATGAAAAGCCCAGTGTTTTCATTACAGAGAGGGCCAAGCTCATTGGCCTTTTTGTAATGACTCTTTTATTTACTATTTTTTATTAGTCTCAGGGTGGGGGTGACTCATGGAGGGAGCCCCGCTCTCTATGAGACACAGCAAGTCAGGCCTCTCCATCTTGTTTCTCTGGACTATGACTTCCACCACCAATCAAATACCTCATGGGCTAATGTTTTTGGATTTTTAGTTTCTGTACACATTGTATTAAGAATTTTATTGAAATGCACTTTTGAAGTTCTTGGAAAATCGGAAATAGACATCCTGCATCAAACCACACATTCCAAAGACTTAAGGGGCCTGTAAGTTGTCTTAAGAGGAGGCAGTGATTTTCACCAAAGTAGGGTTCTGCAACAGGAAGGGAGAATTGGTGGAAATCACCTGCCCTTCTTAAAAGGTAACCTTAAATCGTTTGAATGTGTGGTTGGATACTTATATCATTTATACCCCACTTTTCTCCCCAAGGGGGACCCAAGGTAGCTTACATAACTCGCCTGTCCTCCATAACAGCCCTGTGAGGTAGGTTAGGCTGAGAGTGTATGACTGGCCTACACAGCAAGCTTCCATGGAAGACTGGGAATCTGAACCTGGTTCTCCCAGATCCTAGTCTGACACTCTAACCAGTTCACCACACTGGCTCTCTACAGGTCAGTGAAATCTGTTACTACAATAGTTCTCCAACTTTGTCCTTAGTGTGCCTCTACAAAGTAGAAAATCCTCTCCATGACTAAGGCACAGTGAGCATCTACCTAATGCTTCCTGTACTTCTAACTGCAGGGAGACAAACTGGGGTCTGGTCATATGGCTATTGTTGGTCACAGTTCATCTCTAGAACAAGAATAGTAACACACAAGAGCTCTTGTTATTTAACAGGTAACATGGTATATGGAAGGAGTGCTAGCTCCGCCTAAGTTACTTGACAACTTCTTGTCTTTGCAAACACACAGATGGGGTTCCATGTTCCCAGAATCCAACTGCTGCCATTGAAACCTGGATCAACTTCAATAAAGAAGAACGTTCAGGTTTCTTAGAGATACTGCAATCAAGTTTAAAGGTATGTGGTTAAATACAGTTCACTGTGCTTTCTCTCTCCCATATGCTTAGCTGTGATTACTTTGTTGAACAGAAGAGATTTCTTGCCACAACTGAAAACTTGGGGAGCTTTCCATGGATGCCAGAGACATCTAGTCAATGGCAGCTAGTCTGATGAGGATTCAGTCTTGAGTCAGTTGAGTTCCCTACCTATTTAGGTACAGCTCTGCATTACACAGGTGTTTCCTCTGCAACAAAGGTGTTAAAGTTTATTTTCCACAAGTAGGCACGATTGTGGAATTTCTCTGCAAAAGACCCATGTGAGGCTGATGAAAATACCTTTTATTTCTTAGGAAATTGGAGAAAACGTTCATATCTACCTGATTGGAAAGGAGTCCTCACGTACGCATTCCCTTGCTGTGTCTCTGCACTGTGGTGATGATGACTCCATCAGCGTTAGCGGTCAGAACAGCTTGTGCCACCAAATCACCGCAGCCTGCAAGCATGGTAGTGATCTATATGTTGTTGGAGGCTCTATCCCACGACGCATGTGGAAATGCAACAACACTACGGTAGACTGGGAATGGTGTGCTCCCCTGCCCCGTGACAGGCTCCAACACACACTGGTCTCTGTGCCCAGTAAGGATGCAATCTATTCACTGGGTGGCAAGACATTGCAGGACGTTCTCTCTAACGCTGTCATATACTACAGAGTAAGAGACAATGTATGGACAGAGACTACCCAGCTGGAAGTAGCAATTTCTGGAGCTGCAGGTGCATACCTCAATGGCGTTATTTATTTGTTGGGTGGGGAAGAGAATGATCTTGACTTCTTTACCAAGCCCTCTCGGCTTATCCAGTGCTATGACACTAATACAGAGAAATGCTATGTGAAGCCCTATGTGTTACCCTTTGCAGGGCGCATGCATGCTGCTGTGCACAAGGACTTGGTGTTCATAGTAGCAGAGGGGGACTCGCTGTTGTGTTATAACCCTCGGCTGGATAGCTTCACCCGGCTCTGTCTGCCAGATGCCTGGAGTTCGGTACCCCCCCTTTGGAAAATTGCTAGTTGTAATGGTAACATCTACATCTTCCGGGATCGCTACAAGAAAGGGGATGCCAACACCTTCAAACTCAATCCAGCCACCTCCATGGTAACTGATACCAGTGGTCTCAAAGTGCTACTTACCAATTTGCAGTTTGTGCTGGCCTGATGGAAGAACATCTCCAGGCCCAATCAATGGAGACATTCCATGAAGCAGCTCAGAGATGCCTAGATATCCTAGCTCCTGCTCCCCAGGGCAGATCACGGTACTTTAAAGGACCCCCTTCCTTTGTCAGCTGCTGCCGCCAACAGCAGCATGATGGTTGTACACCTGCTTCCACTAGCACTTAATTTGCCACAATCTGGGTCCCAACTGGAGTGCTGCTATCACTGTGATCCCCTGATGTTCAGCTTCTTGTCTCTCAAAGCCACATAGCTAAGAGGTTGCTTAGATGTACACCCTTTATCACCAGCAAGCCCTGTACAATATAGATGAACTCTTTCTACAGTCAGCTAGAGTTTTCTGTTGCAAGTTCTGCAGACAGCTATAAAGTTATAAAATCCCTCAGCTGCAACTGCCAGATAAGTGGTTCCTTGTGAAGGTCCCTCTCTCACTTGCGCAGTGGAGGACAACTATTTAGCTAGAGCTCCTTAATGCTGAAGTTGACATGGTTCTAGTAAGAGTAAATGAGACCACTATTCCTCAGTATATTACCAGCCAGGAGGAAAAGTAAAGCTTTCCTTGATGCCAGTATGCCAGCTGAGGTCCCCTGCCCTGCTACTGGAGGGCCCATCCTCTTTACTGTAGCTTATGCAAAAGAGCATGTTGTAGAGAGGAATGGTGTCAAAGCTACTTGTGGATGCTGTCAGTCTCTTGAGTGCAAGTCTTAATAAAGGTCTCTGTTGGGAAAATGGTGTGGCTTTATCTTTGTGTTTGTGAAGGAAGCACTGACAAGTGCGGTCCCACAAATCTGCACTGAAATATGCAGGGGCCATTAGCAGCAGGCAAAGAGGTAAAATAAATCAGCAATAAGGCTAAGAGCTACTAGACCTCTCATATTCTGTGGGAAGATTATTTATTGGTAGATAAGACAATCATAGCCGGCCCCTAATCAACAGTACATTAGGAATCTGATTATTTCTGACTAGGATCCTGTGTATCCTCTGGTGGCTTTGCTGTATCCCCAGTGAGCTTTTCTGCCCACCTGCCAGCCCATGCTCTGTCTTTGGTGGTTCTTGCCATCATTCTGCAGGAGTTCCAGCAGTTACACTCCTATGAAAGTCCCCTAGTAACTGTACCTGTTTTTGGCGGATGATGACATGAGGCCGGATCTTAGCAATGGCTTCGATTGCTTCTTGAGGGGTCCACTGGTGCAGCTATAAAATCAGCAAACACATGAATAAAAAAGAATGATCTACGGAGATGGAAATTAATATTGCTGAAGTGACACAGTGGGAATGCTACTAATTAGAAGAGGAAGTTGATACATAATTCCTCCTCCTCTCATTTCTGAGATGAATCCCAATTGTGCCCTGCCATTTGTGACAGCCTCTCAGCTGAGATCTGCCTTGGTCTTATCTAGGTGTAGTTTCTCAGTGGGAACAGTTGTTTTACTTACTAACTTCTCTTTAACTCCTGCAAGGTCTATGGTAGTTGTTTTCATTTTCTCTGCCAATTGGTATTAAAATCCAGGGCCACAGCAGGATTCCCCCATCACTGATGATGGGAGCAGAATAGCTTTCCCATGAAGACTTCTACATCATCCCATTCTTGAAAGCAGCATTTATGCTGTCCTGACATCTCCCACAGAAACCCTTCTTACCTGAATTAAATATGCTGCAACCATAGTGGCACTGCGAAAGCGGCCAGCTTTGCAATGCACATAAACACTGTTTCCACATTCACGATGCTTCAGTAAAAACTGGACACCTTTGTGTAGGTTTTCCAATGAGGGGACTCCAGTCAGGTCTACAGTGCTAAGACGAAGGCATTCGACACCCATTGCCTCCCACTCCTGCAATTAACCCAGAAAACACAGAGAATCATCTGTAGGGCCTTAGAGGAGAAAGGCATTGTATTGGGTAGAAAGAGGAATATACAATTAAGATGCACTAATTGAAAATACAGGAAAGTTGAAAGGATGACTTCACAAAGATTAAAGGGAAAAGGATAACATCACCAGTTCAGGCTGCAATGATGCACATTTGCCTGGGAATAAGCTCAACTGGGGTCCCTGCCACACAGCAGAACAAAACCCGGGCAAAGTGTGGCTAATCAGAGCCGCACCAAAACAGAGATGCCGCGGCGGGATCCCACGGATCCCCTGAGCTGCGGCGCCGTTGCTCCCCGGCACGATCAGATGCCGGGGAGGAAGCCACGGTCGTCGGGAGGGGGAGGCTGCCGAACTGCGCATGTCTGAGCATGCGCAGTTCGGCCAGGAGCCAGAGACGCGCCGGCGAAGGCCACGCTGGCGATCCCACGGCCAGCCTTCATGCGGCCTTGCCGGAAGAACCACCTCGGTAGGGTTTTTTTGAGCGGAAGGGCCGGATCGGGGACGAGTGCGCAACGCTTCCCAGATGTTGCGGTGGGATCGTGCCCGTTTGCTCCACCCCCGATCCGTCCCTCTCCCAGCCCAAAACCTCTCGTGTGACCGGGGCCTGAATGTAGTGAGATTTACTTCCAAGTAGATATACATAGGTGTTAACTATTTTATATTCCTTTCTGTCTGAACAGGCTGTGTTCTATACTTACATTTAAATATTCCCTCCAGATCCAGAAGTAGATTTCTACCAGTTGCTTCTCCTCCTATGCACAACAAGATGAAGACTTACCTGGCGAGAACAGCATAGGAAGCGAGTCTCATATTCTTCATTCATGGTGACAACACCTCGCACATTCTCCTCTTCTACCAACTGCAGGAGGAAAAGTCAACATACAATGTTTGACTATGGAGCCCTACCCCCCAAAGGCCCATTTGTTGCATCCAAACTATAAATTCCTTACACTAGGCTAGCAGAAGGGTGGAGAAAATTTGGGGTGGCTGATTTTTAATTACAAAGACCCATTCGCCACAAGCAGCTGTGCCGCTGTCACTCTTCCGTTTCCCCCAGTTGTATTGGTCAATTTCACATAATCAGTATTATAACTGGATTGGAACTTAAATACCGTAGCGAAGCACGGGTAGCAGGCTAGTTAGCAGTAAAGGTAGCTAATGCCTTTAATCGTCAGTGAGGCACTTTCAGTCTCTAGTTAGTAAGCCAGCATCACATCCAGCCACATCCTGACTCTAGGACTGGGGACTTATTCACAGAATAACTCCAGGGTCGGCAACTTTTTTACAGCAAGAGTGCACTGAAATAACAGTCTGCCACATACAATTTAAACCAATGATGTTTCTCCCGTCAATTTGCCTCCCTGCCAGATAAAGTTTTGCCAATCGAAACTTTGCGTTTCAGGCGGCTGCTTAAAGGCACAAGGGAGATGCAAAACCTGAGCATCCACTACCAGCAATTCCATATTCGTTTTTTCCGCACCAGCTGCCACTAATGTGACCCAGAAAAGAACACGTCCTTTGCACACCCTGCTCCGAACTGATCGGCGGAGGGGCGCAGCGGGCTCGGACGCGTCCTCCGGGAGATTCCCGTTACCTGGCGGCACCTTCCCCGCAAAGGCAGCGCTCCCAGGAGCACCGTGCGGTCGATGCGGCTGAACCACGGCCGCTGCGATCCCGGCAGCCGCTCCCGCGCCAACGTGTACAGAAGCGTCGGGTAAAAGAGTAGCCGCGCCACCCCGGGACCCAGCGTGCTCAGGATCACCATCTCGGGGCCGGAGCCCGGCGGCTGAGCGGAGGTGAGTGTCAGACTCAGAGGCCGCCGCTGGAGCAGTTCATTCCGCGCCAAGGGAAGGGGCGAGACCAGGGTGGTGACGATGTCGGGACGGAAAGGCTGGTTCTGGGGAGCTGTTTGGGGCGGAAGGAACTCTCCTGGCCGCGTCGCTTCGCGCGCGCGCGCGCCTTCCTCTGCTGGTGCGCCTCTCTCTCCTGCCCTACGATGGTCTCTCCCGGAAACGCAGCCATCTTGCGAAACCGGCCTGAGGCGGAGAGAGCTAAGCGGGGCGCGGGCGGATCCCCCGGGGCAGGCGAGGGCGGTGGCCGCCAGGAGGAGCCCGGGCAGGGCAGGGAGGGAACAGCGCGCAGCAGACGGTGAGTACGTCCCGGCTCTCTCGCTGGTGGCGCTCGTTAACGGAGCGTTCTGCTGTATGGGGAGGGGAGGGGAGGGGAG
>NW_015160285.1:175194-207476 GCF_001447785.1 Gekko japonicus | reverse complement strand
CCCCGGGCGGGGGGGGGCGGTGGTCGGGGAGAGACTGTGAGAGATGTTATTCCTAGGCCTGTAAATGGACCCCGAGAGGGAGAAAGAGGAGGAGGGTCGGAATCCCCAGAAGGCTAGCCACGTGATACCGCTTAAAGGACGAGCCCCTGACTCTTGTGAAACGCGTGTTTGGTTCACGATGGAAGAGCCTGGCTCTTCTTCGGCTGCTTGGCTCTTAGGCACAGTTAGCGCGACAAGCAGTAGCCTGTTGGGTTCTGGGTAGTGTTTCTGCGGTATTGGGGGAAAGTTGCTGGGTGACCTTGGGCCAGTCACACCACTCTCAGCCTAACCTGTTGTGATGATAAAATTGGAGGAGAGCAGAATGGTGTAAACCACTTTGAGGCCCCAATGGGGAATATTATTGAAGGAAAAGTTATTAAAGAATAAAAAGATAGGAGGAAGGAAAAAGAGCAACACATTGTAATACAGAGTATAGAAAAAGATGGGAAAAGAGAATGAGGATGTGCCAAAGTATAAAATATAAAGTGGGTATTTGGAGCAGTATAATGCTAAAATACATTACCATTTTTGTTGTTTGTAATTAGGTAATTGCAGTACAGTTTCTTCCAGTAAGTGCATGAGCTTGTTTTTAGGATATTGGTAACTAAGGAAACATTTTATATCATTGCTGTTCTCTTGTAAGCATGTTGTTTTGCTAGCCTGGGAACACACTAGAACAGCATCTCTTGGTGAAGCAGGAAACACATTACTACTAGCAGTCCCTTTTTTCTTATGTAGTCTGGAATGCAGTTCTCTTTCAGTTTGCCAAGGCTTTGGACTGCTGTCAAATGCTGCCAGAACTATTCCCCCATCATTATCAGCAGTTCCTAATGTTCTGCCTTTGTCATGCTCTGAGCATGATATGGAAACAGAATGTTGTAAGTGTGCTGCTGCCAAGAAGGGTGGGGAGAGACCGCTATCTA
This sequence comes from Gekko japonicus, assembly GCF_001447785.1. Taxonomy (NCBI): domain Eukaryota; kingdom Metazoa; phylum Chordata; class Lepidosauria; order Squamata; family Gekkonidae; genus Gekko; species Gekko japonicus. Next base: position 206,514 of record NW_015160285.1, on the reverse strand, counting down.
TTCTTTGCCTCCAAGTCTCTTCACTGGCCTCTTATCTGACCATGGTAGCGCCTGCTTGTTCTGGCTCTTCTTGGGTCAGAAAAGTAGTGAAGATGCCAATTGATGCATGTAATGTTCTTTTCCTTCTTAAGCAGTGCCATATTTTTCAAAGCAAGGGGAGAGAGTTGTGGCAGTATAGGGTATGGTAACAGTGCGGAGGGGAAGAAATGGAAGGGGGTTGGGATCAGGCTAGATAGGGGTAGAATAAAGAGTGAGGAGACAATGCCTTATCTCTGAATGTTTTAAAATGTACTACTTAGCCGATATAGGCTTTCTTTTATAAGTGCAAGAAGTGCCTCTTGAAATGATCAGATAGATATATACACCACCTTTCTCCTCATTGGGGACCCACAGTGGCTGATACTGTTCTCCTTCTCTCCCATTTTATCCTCACAACAGCCCTGTGATGGTTAGGCTGAGAGGGTGGTGCGTGAGTCACCTAAATTCACCCACCAATCGTCCTTGATGGTGCGGGATTTGAATTTGGGATTCCCAGATGCTGTTCTGACATTTTAACCACTACACCATACTGGCTCCTGGATTGGACAGGTTCCGAGCAGAATGCTGTATTCTGTGATATTACAGTGTTAAATCACGTTAGTGGAGCAGCAGTGTATAAGTGTTCCATTTTAATTCTGCCCTCTTAACACCCTTTGAATTGTTATCACTGGCTTACCCCACTGGCCTCATAGCTAAACAGATAGTTGAATTTGGGTGCCCTGTATCCAAACCCAAGATTTCAGCACTCTATCGCACTGGCACTGAGCTAGCTATGTAGAATACTAAAGGAGAAAAGTAAAACCAAAAAATGATGATAAAAATTAAATTTTAGAATCAGAATTTGTTTTTGCAGATCTGTGACAGATTTTGACAGTCCTGGAAATTTTAAAAATCAAATGTGCATAGTTACGGTGTTATAATGGTTAATATGTTGCCACTATGTTGTAACGGTTAGAGTGTCAGACTGGGGTCATCGAAACTTAAGTTCAAACCCTCACTCTCCCATGGAAGGTTATTGAGTGACTTTGGGCTGGTCACACAATCTCAGTCTAAACCTATCTCACAGGTTGGTTGTGAGGATAAAATGGAGGAGAGGAGAATGATGTTAAGCACTTCTGGGTTTACATTGGGGAGAACGGCAAGATATAAATGAAATAAATATGTGTACTTACGAAGGAATAGAATGATCAAAACCATTTTGGTGGATTTGGAAGAGAAAAGTAATGTCTTTTTTCTTTGGATTCATCAGTATCCATGATTAATGTAAACCCAAATCCACGTGGAAGAGAATATTGCTGATCTGATCCTATAAAAATTTCTGTGTGAGGAGAGCTGTGGTCAGTTAGGATGTCCATAATTTCCTTAAGGTCACCACCATTACTGATTTTAGTTGCATCACATAGTAAAATTAATGCCTATAAAGAATGGAAGAATCCAGAGTTGTTTTTGCTTAGTCTATACACAGTTACCAGATGATACTGATCTGAGTCTGTTAGGACATCCATTGTACTGTATGTTCCATTATGTGCAATTCTAGATTCTTGGACAGTTATATTGAAGCATTTATGGAGTAATGTGGCCACTCCTCTTCTTTTGCTGAAGTTCCCTTCCCCAGACATTGCTCTCACCCAGCTCTGCTGAAGTTTATTGCAGTTTTTATTATCAGTGTGAGTCCCTTGGAGGAATACAATCTCTCTATTAAGTTTTTTAAAAAGAAGTTTATTGCAGTTTTTATTATCAATGTGAGTCCCTTGGAGGAATACAATCTCTGTATTAAGTTTTTTAAAAAGAAGTCTTAAGTATATGGGTGTGTAAATTAGGGAATCTAAGTCCCTTTACATTCCATGTCATTATATTCTGATTTGCAGTGGTATTAAGTCTTTCAATGCACCCCACATCAAATATTTCTATTTCTAATCTCTAGTATGCATACTGAGTTACCATTACATGAGTTGGGCTTATTTATAAAGGAACCTATTCCATGTGAATCTGAATAACTAAATCCACCCACCCATTCCTCTTTTGTCTGCGTCTGAGTTGGCTCCGAATGTTCAACATCACCAGATACTCATTTACAATGTATAATAACTTACTTTCAGAGTATAAGTATTTTCATTATATTTTCCACTTTGCCTGACTAGAAGAAGGCAAAGTATATGTTGTTCAGGTTTAATTGGCAAAATGTGTATTCTGCACAAAACATGTTTGGGATGTTTTATTTCATTCCTGTAGCTCACAGGTGAACAACTAAAGATCTTCTGCAACTAAGAACAATTCTGGAACTTCTATATTAGTTTCTTTCCTCAGAACCCCCTGGTAAAAAAGGATCTTGTTCAAAATAGACACAAGTAGTGTGATAAGTTTGGGCAAGTGTGGAGAAGTACAATTGTTTCTATGTATCTCTGTGTGAGTTATAATAAAATCAATTGGAACCTTTTGCTTAGTGTTTGAGAATGTATGTGGCGTGAGCATATGCTTGCAATTTGCTAAATGACTACCAAGTAAGAATAACTTGAAATATATCAGAGTATCTGTTAGCAATCTGTAACTCTTGAGTGTTTGTAATCAAGGTCAGTTGAAATTATTAGTACTTATAAGCAAGTGTTTAGAATTTCAACCTTAGATGAAGAAACCAGTGGTCAAAAACAACAACAACATACAATATAGCATCCAAATTGACCGAGTATTTAGTATGAGAAGCTTAAACAGAGAAACAGATATGCCAGTTTGGTGGCTTTTCAGTTCTATCGATGGAAGAGGTCTCGTCTCATTGCTTCTCTTGATTGTTATTCTGCATTCTGAAATCCTGAATTTGGGTTTCACTTTAGGCTAGGGCTGGAGAACAGTTTTGGTCTAGAGCTTAATAATGGGCAGTTGAAACATCAGCATTAAAGGAGGGTGAATATCCTATATAAATTTCTCTCTTATTCTTAATATAGGAGGCCATATTGAAAGAAGAGTGGATGTAGTTGGTTTACAACTCTAAATTTCCCACCCACTGTCCCCAGTTCATCTGTATACAACTAGGAAACAGCTAAGGCAATACAGCTCTTCAGTAGTTTTGCATTTCCAGAGGTTCACAGGACTTCTTCCTTTTTGCTATTCAGATTTTCCATTCAAATGGTGCTGCAAATACTGATGTTAGTGCCACCCCAAGGGAGGAATATGACGGTAACTGAATTACCAGCTTTCTAGCTGGGAGGATTATCAAAGGATGCTATCATGCATTTCAGTAAATCAGCTGTTGCTTTTTAAGAATTTAGGGCAGTGGTTCTCAGACCATGAATCACGCCCAAAAAGTGGGTTGTGATTCATAAGAACATGAGAAGCCAATGTTGGATCAGGCCAGTGGCCCATCCAGTCCAACACTCTGTCACACAGTGGCCAAAAATACCACGTGCCATCAGAAGGTCCACCAGTGGGGCCAGGACACTAGAAGCCCTCCCACTGTTGCCCCCCCCCAACACCAAGAATACAGTGCGTCACTTGCCTAGGACTGAGAGTTCCTATCTATACCTTGTGGCTAATAGCCACTGATGGACCTCTGTTCCATATGTTTATCTAATTCCCCCTTGAAGACGTCCATACTTGTAGCTGCCACCACCTCCTGTGGCAGTGAATTCCATGTGTTAATCACTCTTTGAGTGAAGAAGTACTTCCTTTATCCATTCTAACCTGACTGCTCAGCAATTTCATTGAGTGCCCATGAGTTCTTGTATTGTGAGAAAGGGAGAAAAGTACTTCTTTCTCTACCTGCTCTATCCCATGTATAATCTTATAAACCTCTATCATGTCACCCCTCAGTTGTCATTTCTCCAAGGTAAAGAGCCCCAAGCGCTTTAACCTTTCTTCATAGGGGAAGTGTTCCAACCCTTTTATCATTCTAGTTGCCCTTTTCTGCACTTCTCCCCAATGCTATAATATCCTTTTTGAGGTGTTCTCTTGCTAATGGGCTGCAAGGAGGGATGAAGAAAAACAGAGTAAGTTGGTAGAGGAGGTGCTAGAAAGTGTGGTGGCATATTTGGGTTTGCTGCTGCATAGAATGTGAAATGCCCATGTAATAAATCCTCTTGTTCAGTGCTATCAGTGGCCCAGTCTATGGATTCTTAAATCCAGAGTTTGGGGCCATGGGTAGATAATGACAGATATTTCTACAAATCTGAGAAAAGCCCCAGCTGCAGAAAAAAATTATTTATTTGAAACATTTATTAGCCACCTTTCTTACAATATAAATAAAAAACGTATGTTGAATTGGAGGAATGGAGTGTGGAGCTACTTTTCAAGTGAGGCCTGAAAAGTACAGTAAATGTGGATCTCACTTCAAAAATTGTGAGAATCGCTAATTTAGAGGGTTTCTTCATTCTGTGAGATTTTCTCTTTCAAATCTGTGTATTGGAAAATATATACCCCAATTAACTGGAAATTCTCTTTTCCTCTTTAGCCTAGATTGATTCAAGCCTTATGCTACTGTTTTGCTTTTAAAGTGACTTGATCACTTCTTGCCTGCTGTTGTGCATAGCTGTATGTGCAGAGATAGGAGTAATCTAATCTGTGTCTCTCAGAAGGATGATTAGAAGGTTCATGAAGGGATTTTTGTCCTGTATAAAATGTGATACTTGAGAGTGCCTAACATCCCTGGCAGACATTAAAGCATGTGGAATCTGGTGCCTTCCGTATGCACTTGCGGCGCACATACAACTTGGAGCCATGATAGGAGCTGCTAAATTATAACTATTGATTTTTCTTAGACTGCCCTATCCTGAAGATGTCTGCATTACTTTCTCAAACTCCAGATGAGTTAATTTTCCTTCAGGCACATACCATTCCACCCCCACCTTCTCTCTGGATAGAACTTGTTGAGATTACAGTCTGTACTATTGTTTTATGAGGTGACCAGAGAACTTGAAAAGCAAGGATAGGCTGGCTTTTTTTGTCTTGCCCAAGTCACCTTCTCCTGAAGCTCATGTTCCTCAAAACATGTTTTTCAGAGATGTTTCTGGCATACTTTTCTCTCCATCTTTGTTCCCAACCATCTTCTTGCCTTGCTTATCATGGCACTTGTTTTTTGTTTTTTTGCTATTTATTGGCCTTTTCAGTTTGAACTATACAGCATTGATAGCCTCATTCCATAACCTCATTGCACCTCCTCTTCAGGGGGGAAGCAGAACAGTGGTGTAGCAGTGATCTGTGGTGGTCCAGTAAGAGATGCATGATTAATACCACCACGCTTATTTACATTACTCCTTCAAAACTTTTTATTTTACTATTAATGTATTTTTACTCAGTAGTTATGATTTTATTTCTGAATCAATTGGTGTGTGTGTTAATACTATATCAATGCTAAAGTGCTCTTTGTCTTGCTCATATGAATCTGACACGGTTACTCTTTTGCAGTTTTTCTCTGGTTTTGTGTCTTGCACCTTTCCTTTAATTTAATTAACCATCGAAGATTGCATGCAGACAGAACTTCATATTTGCAGTTGTTTAACTTACTGCAAGTTTCTGTTGAGCACCTTGGCTGAGAAATGGTATAAAATTATATAAATAGCTTAATCAAAACTTGAAGTGTAGATGAATTTAATATTTTTTCCTTTCCTTGCATTTACAGTTCATAACACTTGAATTTGTCTCATTTTGTGTACTGGACATTTTCTTAACTGGAGCATATTTCCTGTACTTTGCTATGAACAGCTATGAACAACTTTAATAATTTTTAAAATGCAACATCACATGCTCTATTTTACTTCAGGCTGCATGGGTAGACATTAAGAGCATGGCCAAGAACTGGTTTCTTTCAGCTACCATATATGGGTAAAAGCTGCTGAATTCTCTGCTTCATCCTAAGAGGGTGGAGCAGACTCTGTTGACAGCAGTTTTGCTTTGTTTTCTGTGTTTTACTAACTATCAGAGTGGCTGGCCTTGCACTTAATTTGCATTACAACCAGAGCTGTTTCTCTCTGTGTTTCTACCCAACTATCCCGGTCTCTTTGCTTATTATTCTTTTTTTTGCTTGACTCCCCTGTCTGTGGAAGCACTGAAGAATTTGGGATAGTAGTGCAGTAGTTAGTAAGTGAGCTTACTACATAGCTGCCAGACTTATTGATTGAACTTGGTCACTCATTATCACTTATCCCACTCATCCAAGATAAGTTAAAATGTGAGAGGAAGATCATATACACCTCCATGAGTCTTTGGAGGAAGAGTGATATATAGTAGGTAGCTTTGTGGATGGGTTAGCATAGAGGAACAGGAGTTTAAACTTTCAAAAAGATAATGGGATTATTGTTCACCTGATTACCATTGGGAGGATATTTGTGTGAGGTTGTCACCACTTTGGTGCCATGTAGCTTGCGTGGGTGGCTTTGGGTCAGTCATTCTCCTTCAGTAGGGGGAAGTCATCGAAGCTGGTTAGGTCACACCTCCGCTTTCTCAGTTGGGCTATGCAAATTTTGTGTGGACCCCTATTGGAGAGATAATAGGTTGACCCTCCAGTTTGGATAACCCTACTGCTCAGGTGGGAGGCTAGAGCTCAGCTCTATGCCAAACCTTGGTGAAAAAATGGTAAAAATCCCCAAGAAAACCTTAGAAATTCCAAAAGGGAAACCTTAAAGAAACCAGAAAGTCTTAGAATTTCTTTTTTTTAAAAGAGGCTGCTTACCCGGCAAGACTTAGCCTACAAGCACAAAGGAGCTATGGAAGCAGAGCAGGGCCCAGCCGGAGGAGTTTCTGTGGCAGTGGCAGCTAGAAAACCAACCACCGTGGCTGGGAAGAGGAAGAAGGAAGCCAAGGAGAGGCCCCCACCACCACCCGAACTTCAGGAGGTGGCCCCAGAGACATACACAGAGGCAGCAAGGACGGCCACTGCTCTAGGAGAGCAACCTGAAGCTTTGGGTTACAGCCTCCTCCCAGCGCAGAATGACAATGAGCACGATCAGCCCAGCAGCACCAAGCCTCAGTGTGAACTCGCAGCACATGGCAGAGTCTCAAGGAATGGATGTCGGTCTGGCAAGCCCACCTGGTGAGATTACCCTCACGGACAGGGCCCCAGGAGGCACAGCTAGACCAGTGCCCAGTTTTCCCCAGCGACTATGGGGTGGCGCAGGGATGGGTAGCATGTGAGAGCAAACAGGCCTTCCCTTCCACAAATTCGTGGCCATGTGGGCAGACCCCAACGTGGTGCCAGGAACATTTTTTCCTGCATTGTATGTCTTGGGTCAGGAGTGGGTATTACAGGCCCTTAGGGGACCATGGTCTCTTCCTTTGGCGTGGGAGCCCCTTATAGTAACCAGGAAGGCAACGTAGCTCCACCAGCCTGCTCTGTTGCAGCCTGGCCACAAGGGGACAAAGAAAGGTATCCGGAAGAGGGAGGCAAGCCAGCAGGGCCTGCTGCAGGTGGGCTTCCCCTTCCCTAGCCAACTCTTCAGTGTCATCCAAGTTAGAACCGTCCCCACCACCGCCACCCAAATGGAGCAAACTCACAGTGGGGCCGGGGCACACAGACTTACATTCCTCAGAAGCTTCCAAGGAGGATGAGGTCCAGGCCAGCAGATACTCAAGCCTGCACAACAGAGTAACAGACCCAGAACCCAGGAGTTGACACTCCTGGCCAGGAGGCAGATAAGGCGACCACCTTCCCTAGTGTCAGAATATGGTGAGTACTCCTCAGTGATAGCTGCCACTGAGGGCAACTCAGAGAGGGAAGAGGGTGAATGGTTGGGGGAGGAAGCAGAAGTCCAAGAAAGCTCCTCCGGGCTTTTCAAAGCAGAGCATTTCCAACGTCTTCTGAACAAGGTTGTCAGTCTCTGCCAAACTAGACAGCAGAGGGTTTAAAAGATCTGCCAGAGTGCAGGTCTTCCCTGACTTCTTTGTGGAAGTCATCAAAGCAGAATGGGCCCTGCCAGGAAGTGGTAATTCATTACCCTTGATTGCCAAAAAGTTCTACGCACTGCCAGAGGACACGATGGAGGACCTTAAGGTATCCCTAGTGGACGTACCAGTGGTGGCCCTGCAGTCTGGAGCTGTGCTGCCCAAGGATGGGGGAAATGCCCTCAAAGACTCAGTGGATAGAAAGAACAAGGCAGCATTAAAGTAATTGCACGAGGCGTCTCTGGTGATCAGGGCTTCAGTGGTTCTCAAACTGTACACAAACTGGGGTCTGCTGCAGAACCCAGAAATAGGCCTGCTGGATCTTAAGAGGTCCCTGCTCAAGATGAAGAGGGCAGCAGAATTTGCATCTGATGCCTCCCAGGAAGTGATGCAATTTTGCACTAGGGCACAAGTGGCAAATATAATAATAATAAGGAACATCTTGTTGAAATGCTGGAAGGTGGATCCATTGTCCAAAAACAACCTATCATTGTAAAATTATCTGGTAGGCTCCTCTTCAGGGAATATAATTTCAATAAGGTCCTCATCGAGACAAGAGAGAAGAAGGTGATGCCTTCATCCTCAACCAGTAGAGATAAAGAATCAAAGGCCAGATCACACCAGTCCTTTTGCAGCTTCAGGGTGAGGAAGAGACACAAAGGATGACAGAGATTTTTGGCCCTTCAGATATTGCCCCTGGGCCCATCAGAGACCTCCAGCACCCTTCAGGCAGGGCAAAAACCTGCCTGCCAAAAACCACTCAGCCTGACTATCTAATAGGAGGTTGGCTCCAGCTCTTCTTGGAGGTATGGAGTTCCTCAACATTGGATAAATCGTTGCTATCAATTATTACCGAAGACTACAGGATAGAGTGCATGACTGCACCCCCTCACCAGTTTTCACCATCCCCAGTCCCAAGATCCCAGGAGAGATGCCGATTGCCAAATCCAGCAATTCAGCACCTGACCCTAATAGGTGCAATAGAAGAGGTCCCTCCAAACCAACAATTCGAGGAGGTCTATTCAGTACTCTTCGTGGTTCCCAAGAGATCTGGGGACTGGAGAGCAGTGCTAAAGGGTCTCAACAACTGGGTGGAAAGGTGAAAGTTCTGGATGGAATCCTTATGTCACATCCTACAAGTATTACAAAAAGATGTCCTGGCCTCCCTAGATCTCAGGGAGGCCTACCTTCATGTTCCTGTGTATCCAGATTCCAGACAATTCCTCTGTTTCTACCACCAGGTGCCGTTTCTAATTAGAGCCTTGCCCTTTGGCCTCTCCTTGGCCCCAAGGGTGTTCACCAGTGTTCTGGTGACCTTGGTGGCAAAACTTTAACAGAAGGAGATCCATGTGTACCCCTAGTTGTATGACTTCCTTATAAGGGCAAAGGATGTGGCAATGTCTTTGAGATTCACAGAGAAGACCGTGGAAGTCCTGCAAGAGCATGGTTTTCTCATCAACACCCAAAAAAACCAGATGTGTACCCCTCAAGGAACCTAGTACACCTGGGAGCCAGAATCCACACTTGACTAGTCAAGGTCTTCCTCCCAGTGGAGAAGCAGCAAAAAATCAAATCCGTGGTGGTGGATATCAGGAGCAGCAGCTCCGCAGATCTCATGCAGCTCTCAGCGGGGCAGGGTCTCATAATTACAACCATAGACTTAATCCCATGGGCACAGTTCCACTCCAGAGCCCTGTAGTGGAGACAGTTTCACTTTCAAAAGAACATAGTGAGACACAAGCACAAGCAGATCAAGATTTCAGACAATCTAAAGAAGGAACTGAAGTGGTAGATGGTGCACAAGATAAGGCACACCAAGGGGATCAGCTTTACTCAACCACCTCAAATCGTCATAACCATGGACGCAAGCAAGAGAGGTTGGGGAGCCCATTGCATGGGTATGGTGACCGAGGGAAGATGGGACAGCTCAGAAGAATTGCACAGCATCAACTGGCTGGAACTTCACACAGTCAGGTTAGCCCTTGCAGCCTTCCAACAGCATCTGCAGGGCCAGCATGTGTTAGTCTGCAACAAAGGCCTGCTTCAATCGCCAGGGAAGCACCAGGCCAAAGTCTGTGTTCCTGGAAGCTAACTACCTTTTAGCATAGGTGGAAAGGAACCTCACTGGTCTAAAGGCGGAGCACCTCAAAGGCTTCGCCAGCCTGGAAGCAGACTGGCTAAGCAGGAAGGACTTGGATCCAGGGAAGTGGAGCCTGAACCAAGAGGTGTTCCTTCAGATCACACACAGGTTTGGGAACCCAGTGATGGAGCTGCTAGTATTGCCAAGCAAATGTTAAGTAAGGAGGTTCTTGTCAAGATTCCACAATCCCAGAACAGAGGGCGAGGATGCGCTGTCTTACCCTGGCCCACGTTCCTGCTGTACACCTCCCCCCCCCCGCCCCTCACCAGCAGGGTATTCAACAGGATCAGGAGGGAGGAGGTGGAGGTAATATACATGGCACCCCACTGACTATGGTGCCGGTGGTTGTCAAACCTAGTGCAGATGTCAGTTGCACCACCCTGAAGCTTGGCTGCAGCTGACAGCCTAGAAATTGAAAGGGCAGACTTAGAAGCTCAGGGCTTCTCTAGAGAAATAGTGGGTGTTATGCTTCGATCAAGATGGTTGATGACAAGGCACATATATAACCACATATGGCTTAAGTTCAGAAGGTGAGCAAGTAGCCGGACGCACTACTTCCTTCCTACAAAGACATTGTGCCCTTCCTCTATGATGGTAGGCCGGAGCTCTCAGTTCCATCCTAGGGCATCGGAGGCTCAAGAACCTATCTGTGAATAAACACATGAAACGTTTCTTAATGGGAACAAGACACTTCGCCCCACCTATCAGACATAGATTCCCCAATTGAAACCTTCCAACGGTCCTGCAAGCAGTCACAAAACTGCCCTTTGAACTGTTAAAATCTGTTGAACGCAAGTTCCTATCTTGGAAGGTCTCCCTCCTGGTACGGTTACGTCCGCCAGGAGAGTGTCAGAAATGGCAGCTTTATCATCTAGAAAGGAGCTATGCATCTTCCAGAAAGACTCAGTGGAACTAAAAACAGATGCCTCCTTCATCCCCAAAGTTAACTCAGCCTTTCACCTCAATTAGCCACTAATTCTGCTGTCCTTCTGCCCCAAGCCGAAGCACCCAAAAGAAAAAAACCTAGCATGAGCTAGATGTGCACAGGACTCTGTGCATTTACCTGGACTGAACAGCTGCTTTCAGACTCTCAGACTCTTTGTTCGTTTACACAACAACCAAAATCTGGTCAAGAGGGTAACAGAATCAACCATCACCTTCTGGGTGAAGCAATACATATTCAAAGCGTACAAAGCACAGGGCTTGACGCAGCCCAGCAAGATCACTTGCACACTCAACTAGAGCCACAGCAACCACAGCAGCATTCTCCACAAGGGCTTCGGTTATGGAGATTCGCAGAGTTGCCACTTGGGCATTCTTCTCAACCTTCGTTAAGCACTATAGGATTGACCAGACAACCTCAGCAGAAGCATCCTTCGGCAGAAGGGACTTGCAGCAGGTGGTAGAACCATAGACCATTGGAAAGGATCCCACCCAGAAGTATAGCTTGGGTAGACCTAACCATCTTGTATGACTTCCCCCCACTGAAGGAGAATGAAACATTGGAACTTACCTGAAGGTTTCTTCTCTTCAGTGGGGTGAAGTCATCCACTTTCCACCCACCCCCAAAAAAAGGAAGAAGAAAAAGGAAGAGAGAAAAAGAGTGCCAAACAATATGATCACAACAAGGGGAGTCAGAAAGACACATGTGGAGAATAGATGTAGCAGGGCTTGGACACAACTGCATAGCCCTACCTGAGTGAGTAGAGGCATGAGGCATGACCTAACCAGCTTGGATGGCTTCGTCCCACTGAAGAGAATAAACCTTTAGGTAAGTTCCAACGTCCCAAGAAGGGGGGGGGGGTTCCTTTTTTTTTCTTCAGTGGAAAAGTTAGGGCATTTCCGGGAGCACTGACCAAAAAAACCCCATGAACAATGTGTGGTGTTTTCAGTATTATAACGTTTGATATTTAAATATGCTGGTAGTCTCACATATTGTGACTGTTCTATTCAGGTAATACACCTTCTTTTCTTTATCACAAAATTTGTTTTTCCTTTTTTCTTACCTCTCAGATGGCAAAAAATAAGATATGCCAATGTTAACATAGAGCACAGCAGTTCACAACTCTCTCTCGAGTATTGGGTATACTTGCAGTTCCACTTTAGAAAACTTGGGCACTTATACTTTTAAATTCCATAAAAATCCCAATTAGTACATATGCCAACTAAGTTATGACATTTTATCTTGTTAAAGCATCAAAATAAGTTTGGGTTTTATAGGAAACTTAAGTATTACATATGTTTCAATTTTTCCCAACATTTCCAGAAATTATACATCTCTAACTGGACATCTCTTCTAGGGGAGGTTTTCAGAGCAGGCAGGGACAGTTTTCAGTGGTGATCAAATTTATGGATTCCTGGATATGATTAAACAAACAAGCTCCACTAGCAAGGTATTTTCTTTGGTGAATGTTCTCAGTGAGAAGTCAGTATACTTTGTAATAAGGTGTCATTGGCAATATATTATCGTGTTATTTTGAAGTAATTTGTAACTTGAGTAGAGTCTTTGTGATATGGTGACATAAGACACAAATTAATTTTGAGGAATGTCCTGTCTAAAGAGAGAACTAGAATGTTCATTGCTTTCTCTAAACATGTTTTGGACCTTCAACAGTGATAGCTGTTTTGGGGTTTTTTTAAGTCTCGAGTACCGAGGAAGATAGTAGTAATATTTTTCTACAGTTCATGGTGCTTACAGCTTTTTGTTATTGAAGTGCTAACTCTTTTGTTTGAGTGTGTCCTATTAGTTTGAAATAAGCTTTCAAATCATCTTTTAGATGTGTCAAAGGCTCTCTTCAGCCACAAACATCCACAGGGAAATGTTTTCATTCTGCTCTGTGGTGTGATCCCAAGTCAGCTGGGAGCAGAAGTGTGAGTATTTTAGCCACATTTGGAAGAGCTGTAGCAGGACTCTTTCGCACCTAGTTTGCATTCTTCCTCCCAGGGTAGGAAAGAAACAAGCAGTTATTCCGAGCACTATGAGGTTGTGCTGCTGGAAAGCTGCATCTATACCGCTGTGTGGGACAGAGAAAGAGAAGAGGGCTTAAGTGTATTCCAGATTTGCATACTTAGTAAGGTGAAGGAAATAAGATCTGGAGGCAAATTTGACTGAAGTATTCATAGGTACCGTACTTCCATTGTTACCATTATCTGGCCATACCACATCAGTATATCTAATTCTCAACAGGGCCACATTTGTGGATACTTGCATCCAGAGACTAGAGCCATGAACAGACAAGATACCTTTCTACAAATTAAAAAAAAGTTCCAAGTTTGCAGGAAAAAAATCTTTTAAAAAACAAACACACACACATACATGTATTATGTGTTTTTTAAAAAAACCAAGTAATAGAAGCAGTGCCTTTAGCTCTAAGAAATGAATGTCCTCAGTGGCCATTGTCAGGCAGCCACAACAGTATCATGAGCCTTCAAGCATTGGTATCTGTTAGTATATGTTTCCCAAAGGCTCATGGGAATGCTTTTGAAAGACTTAGATGGTCTACAGCAGGACTGGGTTGGCAGAAAGGGGGATTGTTGGAGATGTATTGAAGGTGCCACTCTTGAGTGCCCTTCTAAGGTTTCTTGCTGTGTGGAACTCAAAAGGCATTTAAATGTCTTCTGAAGGCAATTAAATGCCCTCTGAGCTGTTTTTTTCCTAGGAACTGATGTGCTTGCTGCCCCTGTCCCTGTCCCTTGAAAGGAAGGGCTAGAAACAGGCTCGGAGTCTCCCCCTTTAAAGTCAGGCATTCAGATTAATTTAACTGTCCCCTTAAAAAAATTAAATGCCCCAAACAAAAAAAATCCTGGCTACGGGCTTGCTTACTGTTCCATGTAGGCGTGTCCTTGTATACACATAATTGTGTGTTATGCAGCTGATTGTTGATAATATGTCTCCCTCCAGGAGGCCTGTGATTGCAGTCTGTGAAGTAGTTTTGTGCAGTCTAACTTGCAAGCTTTACGGTAGCATGTATTTACTTCTCAGTTGCAGAAGGACTTCAACCAATAATAGAAATGTTCAAAATATCTAAAATAAGGAAGCTAACATGATTCCATGGTGTTATGAATATTGGAAAAACCAAGAATCTACCAACTGTACTTTTGCACCCACAATTTCATAGCATTTTCTCATACCTCATTTGTATCCTATTATATTGCTTGGGAATTGTGCAGGTTATGCTGGTACTTTACATTTTAGTTATTCCTAAGCATTTTGTATATGACCCAGTGATAACTAAGTTCTCACAGTGCAGCTGAAAGTTGTGATGCCATCTGTGATGGGAAAAAGCAAACCCCAATCTTGGCTCACTCAACAACAAAAATCTGGTTGTATTTGCTCTAAATGTCTATATTGCACTGTAAGAATATGGTAGGCTTTGTTTTGATAATGTACTCTACCACATATTTGAAGGTGATGGAGGTACATTATTTCTTTTTGGGGGCCCATGGTTAAAAATTGATGAGATTAGGGTATGGTTCTCCTGGCTTCCTTTCCCAATAACTGTGTTTTTGAGCCCTTTTTAGTCACAGTGTTACTTTCTGTGGTCAGAAAGACATCCAGTTGAGCTAACTGATTCCTTGATTTGGCAGTATGTGAAGAGGAAGAACTTTTCTGGGAAAAGTTCTGGGGACTTTTCCTTGAAAGGAAGGGGAGTCTTGATGTGCAAAAGAGTAGGATGTATGGATTTTCTGTCTCCAAGCCTCATTTTCTCTAAGCACAAGAACACTGCCCTGCTAGATCATCATCTAGTCCAGCATTCTGTTTTCAACAGCCATATACCTTCATACTCTGCTTGTGATCTTCCCACAAGTAATAGTCTGCCTGAACTTTGTTGTATGTTCACTGCTATGCTGCTTCCAAATATGGATATGCTATTTAGCTATTATTTATTTATTTATTCATTCATTCTATTTATATCCCGCCTTGCCAGACACGCTGGCTCAAGGCGGCTAACAGGGTTAAAATAACATAAACAATACAGAGATAAAACAGTTAAAAATACAAAACTGGTTAAAACAGCAACAGTTACAGATAAAAACCAACAGATGATGGCAATCATCCAAATCACACCCAATGATAGGAGTAGCATCCAGCAAGGTCTCAGGCCAGAAGATGTTCTAAGTTTCAAGCCAGAAGATATTCCAGGGCACATTCATCAGTGGCGGCTAATATCTCTGGATAGCTTTATTTTTTATGCCTTTGAGCTTTGGAGAAAACATGCCAAGTCATTCACCAGCAGTGAGGAGTGTCAGCAAAAGCAATGCTGCATCTGGCAAATACTGCATTTCAAGGAGAGAGAAGAGGAGTTCAGTGGACTTGTTGACTAGTTTTAGAAACTGTAGTTCCTTGTCTGGCAAGTGGTAACAAGCAAAGTTCCCTCGAGACTGCGCTAGAGGGTACTGGCACACAACATTTTAGCTGGCAACACATGGAATTTAGCTGGCAGCGCAAGCCTACAAGTGAACTGATGCAGTGAAGTCCAATCAGCTTCCATATGCAAAAGACCTTGAAGGTTCCATATGCAACTGACATTCCAACTGCCTTGCGGGGAGGGGGGTGAGTTTGAGGTGTGGAATGCAGTGAAGTCCAATCAGCTTCCATATGCAAAAGACCTTGAAGGTTCCATATGCAACTGACATTCCAACTGCCTTGCGGGGAGGGGGGTGAGTTTGAGGTGTGGAATGCAGTGAAGTCCAATCAGCTTCCATATGCAAAAGACCTTGAAGGTTCCATATGCAACTGACATTCCAACTGCCTTGCGGGGAGGGGGGTGAGTTTGAGGTGTGGAATGCAGTGAAGTCCAATCAGCTTCCATATGCAAAAGACCTTGAAACACTGGGCGGGACTGCACAAAGCAGCCAGTCAACCCAGCCAGCGTCTTCTGACTGACAGTTCAAGCGTCCATACACTAAAGGAGTGCATTTTAGAACTTTGGCACCCACTACTCAATTATATATAAGGAGAGATAGGGATCATTGACTGTAATGGTCCCCATAGGCTGTAATGGAGCCGGAAGAAATCGATATTTTTTTTGCACACCATTATTATGCTTTTCAGTATGGTTTGTAAGCTTTCTTGAGTCACAGGGAAAAGAATTCAGATTTCTATTTTTTTGTATTTTGTATATTATGATTGTTTTATGCTTACTCTGTACATTGGTCTCAAGACCACAATAATAAACTAAACTAAAACTAAACACAGGCGAAAGTGGAATATAAATATTTGAATAAATAAGTAGTTTAGGCAGATTGAAAACTTTTAAGCAACTTCCTGTTTGTTAGGCTAGGCAAGGTTCTGGCAGTGATTGTTCCATCTCTGTTATATTTGACCTGTAATGCTGGTTGTCATATTTCACTAAAGAAACCCAAAGTAGACTGCAAGAGTCCTGTTCCCCCATCCCACCCCCCACCCCCGCAAATGCTTTCTAAAGCTCAGCGCAGGGCAACGATCTGAGGCTGGGGATAGTGGGCTGGGGATGGTAGACCTATTCTCCAGAGGCCAGGTTTACTAATATAGTGGAAAGGGGTGGGTAGAGCTGTACTCTGGAGGCCAGGTCTACCAATATAGTGGAAGGGGGTCAGATGGATGAAGTGGTTCATTTTTTTTAATGAATTCCACCAAAAAGTTTCCACGTAGTATCTGATCAATGTTTTTCTTCTAACTCCACTACTGAAGACCTTCTTCAGAAGTTTCAAGAAGGCATGTTATCTTTACCATTTGCTAAATTATTACAGGTTTCTTTGGATGGGCCAAATGTAAATCACCTTTTCCTGAACAAGAATTGAAAGGAGAAATGAAAACTAACCCTGACTGGAAAGAAGGCGAATACAAATTCACTGACCTTGGAACATGTAGCCTTCATGTTGTGTGTGGGTCTTTTAAAACAGGATTGACACAGTGAAATGGGATCTGAATTCAGTCTTGTGCAACATATATTATCTGTTCAAAGATTCCCCAGCTAGGTGAGCATCATACACTGCTATGACAGGAAACACACAGTTTCCCTTGAAGCTTTGCTCCATTAGGTGGTTGAAGGGTGTTACGTGGCTTGATAGGGCTGCACTGTTTTTGACAATGTCAGGAAGTTTGTAGAAGATGCAAAGCTCCCTAACAATAAACCTGAAAGTTCCATAAAATCTGCAGTGCAAGATCCACTCATGAAGTGTAAAATGGTTTCATGAAAACTATTGCTGGGATTACAAGCCATTTCTACAAAGGTTTCAAAGTCAAAACGGTTGGCACCTTTTTTGTATGAAGAGCTTCGTGAGCTAATCAGGAAGCTAATGACTTGTTGCATAAAATCACAAAAGCTGCAGAAATTGTCATCACATTCACAGTTAACAATTGACATGAAATTGTCTGAGAACTTGCTTTGACAGCAAAGAATCTCTTAAAAGGAACTAAATTAAGTGACATAAGAACATAAGAGAAGCCAATGTTGGATCAGGCCAATGGCCCATCCAGTCCAACACTCTGTCACACAGTGGCCTAAAATACCAGGTGCCATCAGGAGGTCCAGCAGTGTGGCCAGGACACTAGAAGCCCTCCCACTGTTGCCCCCCCCCAGCACCAAGAATACAGTGCATCACCTGCCCCAGCCTGTGAGTTCCTATCTCTACTTTGTGGCTAATAGCCATTGATGGACCTCTGCTCCATATGTTTATCTAATTCCCTCTTGAAGCCATCCATACTTGTAGCCACCACCACCTCCTATGGCAGTGAATTCCAAGTCAATGCCAAGTGGCTGAATTTTACCGGGAATGTTGAAACCTGGTAGTAGCAGTTACTGAAAAGTTGGTCAGGAGATGTCCTTTGAAGTTGAAGATGGCTCGTGGCTTATCAGCATTAGTTCCTGCTTTCATTATACACAAACTAAATGTTGGGATCACCAGAATAATAAATTGAATCAATTATACAACTGCTGAAAAATCAGAGCAACAGTATAATGCTTTAACCACAGGTGCCCACAGTGAATTCCAGGCTCAGTTGCATGCGTATGTGGTAAAACAGAGAGATGTCAAATTTTAGAAAATTATGAAGGCGGGTGGGGGAGGATTCCGGGGGAAAACCAGAAATTTTGGGGAAAATTGAAAGACACACAATACTTGCTGTCATATCAAACCTAAATTAATTTTACTACTTTAACAACATAAAATGCATCATGTATAACTTAGCATATAAAATTGCAATATTTGAAATATTTATGGAATTTAAATATAATGCCTTTGTTTACTATAAGCAAAATTGAAAATATACCCAGTACTTAAGGGAAAACCACAAGCCAATGCACCCTGTGCTACTTTAACCCATATACCTTAATTTTTGCTATCTGAACAATAGAATAAGTAGGAATTAAATAGTATCTGCACAGGTAGATGTAGTTCTAGCTAGATGCTGTCTTCTTTCTTTGGCTACTGGTTAGAGACAGCTCAGTTCTCAATCCACTTTAAGAGTTTTCCTCTGAGGCTTTGGTGGAGTTTCTGTCCCACTTTCATCTGATCTCTTTTCCCTCCAGCAAGGTAGGCAATAAGCTGCTTACAGCAACTCTGTGTGTATATGTGTCAGAGCACTTTGAAGGAGAGGTGAAAAGGTCAACCACAAGAAAAGAGTCCGGTCAAAAGGGCCACAGAAGCAATGAAATCCCTACATGCTGCCCTCATGAAGATCAAGTAACCTCCTAGGTGCAGAAATTCATTCTGTATATGAACGTGTATGTGTACAGCATATCCACCTTGTCTTCAAAAGCATTCACTCATTCTAAAAGAGAAAAGATTTCATAGAAGTTTTTTTCAATACTACCCAAAATTTCCATATTTTTTTAAAGGGGAGGGGAAGTTGTTCATTTCCTGAATTTTTTCAGTTTTTCCCGGGGCTGTCACCTCCCTTATAAAAAAAATGATGAAGTTGGATTGGACACATTTTACAGTGGTATTTAGATGGCCAACAAGATGCTCTCATGATAATGCTTCAGTTGAAAGTGGATTTTCAGTTAATAAGTCAATGTTAGTAGAGAATTTGCATGAAGAAACTGTTGTTTGTCAACACTGGGTTTATGATGTCCTGAGTTCTCGAGGACTTGAATCTATTGTAATTGATAGGAGTATGTTGCAGTCTTTCAGGCATGCTCTCACACAGCACACTGAGTACTTCGAGTTTAAATGCCATCAGCAACAAGAAGAAACTCTGGGAAAAGAAGAACCTTGAAGAAGAAATTAAACACCTTGAAAATGCTTTCAAAAAGGCTGGGGGAAAAGCCAAAATGAAAGGAGAAACAATTGATTAGAAACAGTTAAGAGAGGGGGGGGGGCTGTAGAAAATTGTAGAAGTGTTAAAGGCAAAGGTTCCCTTGATCGAAAGCCAGTCGAATCCGACTCTAGGGTTGCGGTGCTCATCTCCGTTTCAAAGCCGAAGAGCCAGCGCTGTCCGAAGACATTTCCGTGGTCATGTGGCCGGCATGACTAAACACCAAGGCGCACGGAACGCTGTTACCTTCCCATTGAAGTGGTACCTATTTATCGCTTGGTATCAGTATCTAATTTTTTTTAAAGGAGTATTTATATTCTAATTGCAGTTTCAGAACTAAGTTTCATATTGTTGCTTCAGTTAAGCCATTTTAAGAATATTCATTGAAGTTTATTTTATATACTTTTTAGTGTAGTTTTGAAACAAGAACAAAATACTCTGTCAGTTGTTCATGTTTAGAGATTACATGTATTGAAGTTCAATCTTTGTGTAATTTTTAGTGCTGTTTCAAAACATAGGTGTTCAGTTAACAATCAATGTTTAAAGAAGTTCATACTGAAGCTTTTATCCTGAAAATTTTTTTTGCATTTCAGTACTTGTATAATTTTAAACCATTTAATAAAATCTTTATTTAATGTGATGTAACCTATGCATTTTTTAATTTGGAGCTATTTTTGAATGGTGAACAGGGAAATTGATGAAAATCGGTCAGGGAAATGGAGAATAAAATTTTAGTGGCAAACCTGCAGTGAACAGAATTTTCGTTTCTGGAGTCTGTAAATCTCTTTAGAACTTGTATGAGAATAAACTGACCCTCTTTGCGTAATCTATCAAAGTACATTATTGTTTCAGAAAAATATATAAAGGAGTTTATCTTATTTCAAAACTTACTCCCATTTTCTACACAGAGCTGACAAACTTTGAGTACCTCAGTATTTGCCATATTAATGGCAGGTGAGTGCTGATTGTCCTAGAAAGGAAATGATCACATGAGCACATTCACTTGGATCTAAGCCTTTTCAAAACAGAATACACACATAGGAGATATTTTTACCACTACTTCCTTACTTCTGCAGCTCCTTGTGCCTGCCTCCCCCCCCCCACTTTGCTAATGAAGTCTGGAGGTCTTCAGAATAAAATGCGGTGCAGCATGGTGTGTGGGAGGATTCAGCATGAATAGGAAACTGGTAGAAATTAATACCATACATTTTTGCCTGAACAGTGCAAGCTCCACAAGCCACAAAAGCTCATATGAATGAGGGACTAATTTCTGCTGATTCTTCCCTTTGCTGCACCCCTTTCTCCTGCTGTGTTGTGTATTATTCTGGAGGAGCCCTCAGTGCCATTAGTAGGACCTTTGGGAGGTGTAGGAAATTGTGCAAGGGGGCAGAATCCCTTTTCAGAACTCACTCCATTCATGGAATCAATCCCCTTTTCCTTCTTAACTCATTCTTGATACTGTATACACAACACATCATACTGGTGGCCACCCTGCTGAGTTGTTTGGGTGCCTTGACAAGTTAATATGTCTTTGGCAGCTCAGACTGTTTATGGAACTATATTTCACCTTGGGCTCTTAGAAAGGCAAGGTAGAAACATTTTAAATAACATTTCAAGCTAGGGCTTGAATTGTTAAAATAACTGTCTTGTATAAGTGCTTGTGTGGAAGAAGGGACTACTCAGAATAGGGAGTGAATATGGCAGGAGAGGCTAGCAGGAAGACAAATGAATGTGAATTAAATAGGGATCAGTGTGTTGGATAGGTGTGATTTTGAATTGTTCCTGGGTGCTGTTGAGCTTGGGTTTGATATGAAAAAATGATTGGCCACCTGAAGAAGTTCATTAATGATTTGGAGTTGGGAGTAAGCAGTGAAGTGGTTAAATGTGCAGATGACACGAAGTTGTTCAGGGCAGTGAGAACCAGGGAGGACTGTGAGGTGCTCCAGAGGGATCTGTCAAGGCTGGGCGAGTAGGTGTCAAAATGGCTAATGAGGTTCAACATAGGCAAGTGCAAAGTAATGCACACTGGAGTAAAAAATCCTAACTATAGCTATATGTTGATGGGGTCTGAACTGGCAGTAACTGACCAAAAGAGAGGTCTTGGAGTTGTGGTAGATAGATCCCTGAAAATGTTGACTCAGTATGCAGCTGCAATAAAAAAGGCAAATGCTATGCTGGGGTTTATTAGGAAGAAGAAGAAGAGATTGGTTTTATGCCCCGCCCTTCACTCACAGTCTCAGAGCGGCTTACAAACTCCTTTCCCTTCCCCTCCCCACAACAGACACCCTGTGAGGTAGGTGGGACTGAGAGAGCTCTTTCCAGAACTGTCCTTGAGAGAACAGCTCTGACAGAACTATGGCTTGCCCAAGGTCATCCAGCAGCTGCAAGTGGAGGAGTGGGGAATCAATCCAGATTCTCCCAGATTAAAGTCCTTGCACTTAACCACTACACCAAACAAATGAGCCACTATCATAATGCCCCTTTTTAAATCTATGGTGCAGCCTCATTTGGAATACTGTGTACAGTTCTGGTCACCGCACCTCAAAAAAGATATTACAGCATTGGGAAAAGTGCAGAAAAGGGCAACTAAAATGATTAAGGAGATGGAACTCCTTCCTTATGAAGAAAGCTTAATGAGGTTCAGGCTCTTTAGCATGGAGAAACAACAGTTGAGGGGTAACATGATAGAGGTTCACAAGATTATGCATGGGATAGAGAAGGTAAAGAAGTACTTTTCTCTCTTTCTTACAATACAAGAACTCGTGGGCACTCAATGAAATTAATGAGTAGTAGGCATAGAACAGATCAAAGGAAGTATTTCTTCACCCAAAAAGTAATTAACATATGGAATTTACTGCCACAGGGAGTGATAGCAGCTATGGGTAAAGACAGCTTCAAGAGGGGATTGGATAAACAGATGGAGCCAGAGGTCCATCAGTGGCTATTAGCCACAATGTATAGATGGAACACTTTGTCTGGGGCAGTGATGCTCTGTATTCTTGGTGCTTGTGGACAACAGTGGGAGGACTTCTGGAGTTCTGGCCCCACTGGTGGACTTCCTGATAGCACCTGGGTTTTGGCCATTGTGTGACACAAGAGTGTTGGACTGGATGGGCCATTGGCCTGATCCAACATGGCATAAGAACATAAGAGAAGCTAATGTTGGATCAAGCCAAAACCCAGGTGCCACCAGGAGGTCCACCTTCTCTTTCGTTCCTAAGTTTGAAATTAGACTGCCTCTTATGTTGTGTGTTTTGACAAAACTAGAGCACCCTATAGCACAAAACAGCTTCCCTCAAATCAAGAGCTTGGTAAACAATCTCCTGGTTTAAAAGATTTCTCTCTATAGTAGTATTCAGTGTCTCATGTTGGCAATTTTTGGGTAGAGAACTTGGTTGAGAGTCTGAAGCTAGTTTGTGTTCCTTCTGCTCTGTTGCACACAGCTATCTTCATGGATCTGACACTCTGTTTATCTGACAGTGCACTCAGTACTGCTTCGTTAGGGAAAATTGCACAAAACAAGCCCAGTGCATCAGCATTTTCATTGTGTACTGAGCAGTCTCTCTCTTCACATGGTCACATCCCCTTTTTAATCCTGGTCCCCATCTTACTTTCCCAGTCCAGCTTGTTTTTGTGGTGTCTACTGCTGGTCTCCCCCGGCTTGTATACTTGTGGCTTGAGTGTGTTCTGTGTGTGTGTGGTTCAGTGTGTTAAGACCTGCAGAAATTCATTAGCAGTGTTTGGTTGATTTGACAAAACAGTGGTCTACCAATAGTGGTTTGTGGTCAGCAATGGCTGCTTTTAAATTGGATTTCCTCCCAGAAATGATGGTGGATCACTGCTCTTTGAATGCCAGCCCTATGTAAGTACTTTGGTTTCATAGCTTATTTACAGGCATGCTGACTGACTTGAATTTGTTCTTTTCATCATGGTTTGTGGGGATGTTTTATTTAATGTTCTTTAATTGAAAGGGGGGAAAGCAGTAACAAAAAAGGAGATCCAGGTTCTTGAAAATGATGCTTCGAAAAGACCCTTAGTTGATATACTTGGCACAATATACTTCATAAGGCACAGTAGACTAAATTTTCTATCAGGTGTTAAATTGTATTCTACATTGAACTGACTTAAAGCAGTATGTCCTGATTCTAATAATATTAATTAATTACTGTATATATTTTTTATTCTCTAAAAGAGATACACTCTGTTGGCTGTCATTAAAACATTAATTTATAGTACAGATTCTGCTCTAAATCTACCCCATTTCTGCAATCCAGGAGAAAGCTGTTAATGTATATGTCTGTGCATTTTAACCAGTACATTTTTAGAATAAACATTTCCGATAGAATTTAAATAGAACTGAATACATACAGCAGCTATGCAGCCACTTTCACATACACATGTTTTATTTAGTTAAGGTATTAGAGTCATAGAAATAAACTGTTTTCTGATAAATATGTGAAACTATTGAAAGGTGTGTAATAATGACTGAAGCATACATTCCTACCTGCCCTCCAAGGTTTCTTGAAACAGACAAGTCACCATTGTGATCCTTAAGCTGAGTTAGTGTGAGCTAGCTCACAGTTTTTTAGCCTCCGGCTCACACATTTTTTGTCTTTGCTCAGGAAGGATGGCTCCAGAGCACACTCATTGATGCAGTAGCCAAATCTCTTGCTCACAACTTTCATGCCAGTAGCTCACAAAGGAGAATTTTTGCTCACAAGACTCCACAGCTTAGAGGGAACATTGCAAGTCACCATTGTGATCCAGAACACAAGAATTGGGCCCTACAGGAAAAGTTTGCAGAAGGAGTTGGTGAAATGGATCTCTCCACTCCTCTTCCCTTTGCACCCCCCAAGTCCAATATTTCAATTTGGGGGACCATCATAAGCAAAATGCAGCGCGGTGCAGGGGGCAGTGAGGAATGGAAATTGAGCAAACTGTCTTGCACTGCCTCAGTGCTTTCTCCAGCTATTTTAGTGTAGGGCATAGGGGCTGCTGGAGAAAGGGGATGGTATGAGAAATCCACTCCGCCAACTCCTGACATGAACTTTCCATAGGATCCAGCCCATTGATGAAATTTGTAATTCAGCAAAAGTGGTTTGTGCAGCTAATTCCCATTGTCTGCTATGAAAAGCAAAAGTTCTCATGCCTTTCCAGAATCAATAATCTGCTCCAGCAGCACTGTTAATATATGTTGACTGTATCACTGGAAGTATGTGTAAGTAAACCTCTGTAATTTCAGTAGAAAAACCAGTGTAGTGGTTATTGTTGGTCTACAGTCTGGGAGACTACAGTTTGAATCGTTGCTATGGGTGACCTTGGGCTAGTCACACACACTTAGCCTAACCTACCTCATAGAGTTATTGTGAGAATAAAATGAAAGAAAGGAGAAACTGAAAGCCACTTCAGGTCCACATTGAGAAGAAAGGTGGAGAACAAATGAAGTAAGTAAATAAGAATACCTGGGGTCAGGCGGAAGTTACTATATAGCTCAGGTGGAGGTTACCATGACCCTGTCCCCCAAGCAAGTTATTTACTCCTAGCTGATTTTTCAGCTTCAAATTGTAAGAGACCATCCCTTTGGGAAGAAGTCAGTGCAGTACACCATAAAAACGTTTTTTAAACGAGATGTTAAAGTGCCGTCTTGATAAACCAAATACTAGGGGCCAGCGATAGAATAATCATCTAAGCCTTCAAAGACCTGCTGAAGTAGCCTTTCTTTTTTTCTCTGAAAATTTATCTTTTTAGAAAAATTTTATGCGTTACAGACAGAATCAGCCAAGACAATAAATGTACAATAATAAGAACAAATCATGCCAATAAAAACAAGTAGATAAAACAAATCAAACCAATAAGGTAAATAAAAATGCCATTAAAAACGAGCCAGATCACAAAGGAGTCTAAAATGATATTGTTAAAACAGTCTTTAGGCTAGGAGAAGACCATTAAATAGCTTTAAAAAGATGGAATGCTTTAGTTTTGGCCTGGCGCCTAAAGGGAGATAAGGTAGGCTCCAGGCGAGCCTCAGGTAGGTATACATTCCAAAGGCAGGGTTCCACCACTAAAAAAGTGTGCAGGTGGAGGCAAAGAGAGCAGTGCTTGATAAGAGGACAATACATGAGGAGGTGGTTCTTCCAGTACCCCAGCCCTAACAGTTCAGGGTCTTATAGGTAAAAACCAGCCCAGAATATGGGGAGAAAGAGTTTCTGTATCCAGCCCTCTAAAATAATCTGGCTGCTACATTCCAGACCAAATGAAGCTTCTTAGAGCTTTCAAAGATCACCCCACATTACAATTATCTATTCTGGATGAGATCAGAACATGGATCACCATGGCCAAATCACATTTGGAGAAACAGCAGTAGCTTGTGACTCGGTCAAAGAAAGGAGGGAGAATACCTTAAAGGTATCTAGTAGCTGACTTTTCTGGCTCCTTAGCCCTGCAGCCTCCCAGGGCTAGTGTGAGGGAAATTGGTTCAAATAACTAATAATAATTTTCAAAGTGGCTTTAATTAAATCTTTTTAAATTTAGCATAATTCATGTTGATGTTTTAAGTTGAAGTGATGATATAAAAAGATGAAAATGCCAATCACCACTTTGGGGTCAGGAAGCAATTTTTTCCAGGCCAATTTGGCCAGGAATCCTGGGGGTTCTTTTGCCATCTTCTGGGCATGTAGCAGGGGTCACTGGGGGGCGGGAGGGGGGCGTGATAGTTGTGAATTTCCTGCATTGTGCAGTGCGCTGGACTAGATGACCCTGGTGGTCCCTTCCAGCTCAATGAATCTATGAAATCTATGAAAATATATGAAACTTAATTAAAATCAAATTCTGTTCTGTTTTATATACTTGTTTTTTATAACCCATTTGTGATTTTCCCACATTCCTTTATTTGGAGTAATTCTGTTGTTCTGTACCTTTAGTTATAAAATTGTGTGTGCTTGAGATCTGAGATCATATAGGTTCAGTTAAGAGGCCTGGAATTCTCAGAGTGCCTAATGAAGATGGGCTCTGAGTTGGGGGTCTGTCAGCAAAGGGAATTAATGCCTGTTGTATTTTCAGTACAAATTTTGAGTGTTATCCATATCTTTAAGAAGAATGGTCTTGCTGCTTTTCTCAGTCAGTGAAAGGCTGGGGGAGGCCATCTTTTTCTTTTCAGTTAAATCCAGAACAGCCACACTGACTGCTTCTTTGGAGCAGTGTCAGTTTATGACAGAGTCACAAACAAGTCCATGAAATTTACTGACTTACAAATAAATTATATTATTTTTTCTGCCTAACAAAAACCTGTGTTAGTAAAGTCTAGGATCAAGCTAGATAAGGCACTGGAACTTCTGTGATCAGGTCTTTGTAAATAGCTGTGTGGAGAGGGGGACCTATTTTATTTAGAACTATGATGGGGGGGGTGAAAATTCCTTGATATGATGGATCCCTATGGAGCTGTGTGCTCTGTTAGGACAATTGTGCAGGCATTCTCTGTGATTGCCCCAGTGGGGTAAAATATCAACTCCATTGTACTGTTTTAGGACGGGGAACATACCACAGGAGGAAAGAAGCTCTATGCATATAGCAGAATGGGGCATTAGAGTTCTTCGGAGGTAGAATAGATCCCTTTAAGTGAAGGATGTCATGTTTCTAATGTTCACCTATGTTAAAAACATTTCCCTGTGAGAAATAAGTAAGTATAATGGAGGAAACTAGTTCTAGCCCAACCTTCTCCCTGTTGTGCTGGTTTTCTTTTCATGCAGAATTTTTAATCGGAGTAATCTGGAGCTTTATATTTTCTGTGTGTTCTAAAGTGGGTCTTGTGAATGGTCTTGAGCCATTGGGAAAGATGGGGTGTAAATATTTTAATAAATAAGCCTCCCTCTCCGATCCACAATACCATCAAAAGTGGGTTGTACAAAAGTGCTGTTTAGAAGGGAAAACACTTTAAAGCTCTGCCCATAGAATTCCCAGCTCATAATCTAGTTTGACCATACCTGTTTCACGTTTGTTATTGCCTAAAGGCATTTTTTTGCAGTCCTAGCATATTTTTTTTAATAAATTTTTATCTTCAACATAGAACAGTGAAGAACATAACTATAACATGATGAAAAGAACAACGTTGGTTCTGATACAGCAATACAGCCAACTGACATTATTTAAATAACAGAGGATACATTATTATGCACATGAACATGCTTACATCAGCTCATAAACAGGTTAGTAGCATTAGTTTAAAAAGGCACTTGGCATATTAACAGGTTGGTAGCATTAGTAACAACTATGCATTCAGATACAGAGCCAGTGTTTATCCTTAACAAAAGGGGGAAGCGCTTCTTTTTCTGAGAGAAACTGAATTATTGGAAACCACATACATACAAGTGATGTTTGATAATCCTCATTGGCATGATTAGCTATGCCATTCGCTATTTTTCCCATAATAAATTGCATCCAAAGCTTGTCATACCACAGATCTAAAGGAGAGCCTGAATCTGATTTCCACTTAGCAGCAATGGTGAGCCTAAAGGCATTTTTAAAGTTTACTTTAAAATTCCTTTTCAGTCATATTTAGGAATTTCTGATTATAGGAGTATACCATGCCTTGAAAATAACCACACATTAAACAAAAGTAGTCTCACATTAGAAGAAGTGCATGTCCTCTGAGCATAATAGACCATGTTCTAGTGTGCAGGGAAGGCTATTAACATTATCTCAGCCTCTCTTTCTAGATTAAAATTGATGTTTTCAGAGTTACTCCCTTGCTGTAGCAACATTTATTTATTTCATTTATTTATCAAATTTTTATCCCGCTCCCTCTTCCCTGAGTGGAACTTAAAGTGGCCAACTACATATAAAATACATCTGATAATCTTTCAGATACTCTATTTCAGTGTTGACTTCTCGATTACAGAAATTAAAGGCTAGCAAGTATAGGTTACAGGGACAGTTAACACAAGTTGTACTCCCATTCCTTCATCCTAGCCTTGTTCTTTCTGCTTTTGCTGAAGGCTAGAAAAATACAGCCTGTGGGGAGACCATATAGGGTTGTTTCTACTATCAAAAGGGTAAAACAGTGGCCAACAGTGGTCTATTTTGTGTCTTTGACAGTTATTATATGTTCAACTATTTGGATTGAAATTAAGACCTCAAACTGAACTTGCTAAACAGTAGTTCTACATAGCAACGTCTGGTAGAATGAAATCAGTAAATTGGTGTGGAGAACTTGGAAATGTGCATGATTTTTTCGTTTATAATCTATTTAAACTTTCTTCCTTTCAATTTACACTGAATATTTGCAGAATTTTTGTAATAACATTTGAAATTTTAGTATCCTTTTAGTAAATAGGAAGGATGGTTTATCAAGGCACAGCTAAGGAGGAGATGTATCAGCTTTTTCTCATTGCCCTGTGCAGCTCAAAGAAAATGAATGGCACACTGGATCACCCTGATCAACCAGACATTGATGCCATCAAGATGTTTGTGGGTCAGGTCCCACGAAGTTGGTCTGAGAAGGATCTGCGGGAACTATTTGAACAGTATGGTGCCGTCTATGAAATTAATGTCCTGCGGGACAGGAGCCAAAACCCTCCTCAAAGTAAAGGTGAGAGCTCTTTTTAATTAAAAATGTCGTTTCCAGTGCGTATTGTGTCTTATTCACATTGAAATTGATATGGGTTAGTGTCTACATACATATGAACTTTGGCTCTTGCTTCCTTGATCTATGTAATGTGATTTGTATGATCAGTTCCATGTTACCTTATGTGGACTAATATCAAGAAAACCAATGGTGACTTTTAGGTCTGTAGCACACACTATACAGAGCAAGCTTGAGTTTGCCACCAAATATACAGTTAACAGGGAGCTGCAGACAAAGCTGACGTACCTACATAATATGAATATTTTGAAGCATGTCTTTGTTGAATTCACTCTTTGCATTTTAAGTGTACGCTTAGAAACACGATTCATGAAGTAGCCCTTATTACTGGGATGACTTACGTAGTGTTCCACCATTTTGTTATCTGTTAGATAAGATGTACACAAAGTAACCTTTGTCTGCTTAAAATCCATTAAAACATCTGCAAGAGTACCAAGCCTTTTATCCCAATTAGCTTACTTCAGTTTTGAATCCCAAAGGAGGAGAGGCAGAGCTGCCAAAGAGCTGCTGGGAGCTGCTAGGGAGTGTGCAGGCTCTCGACCTCTTATCCTGTCTAGTTTATGATCGGACAGCTAGGTGAATGATAATTGGAAAAAGCTTACCCTTAACATTGCTAAATTTGTCTCTTAAGCTAAGAATAAAATGTGTGAACTCTTAGTTGCAGAAATGTGTTTATTGGTTAAATTAAATGTTCTGAAGGTTAACACCTGCTCTGTAGATGCAGCAGAATGAAGTGTTAAGAGCTCTGAGGTGGTAGAATAAACTATGTATACCTTCAGGTAGAGACGTTCTCTCATGTGGTTTTTTTTTAAAACCCAAGCTCCTTGTGAGAAAGAGTAGTATTTTAAAATGTGGTCTACTTGAAGCCTCTACAGTTTGTTTTGCCACTTCAGTCTGCCACAGTTAGGCTGCGGTCACACGTAGAATTTGCCGCGCTGACGATATGGATGGTAGGCGGATTTTCCGGGCACGATCTTTGCCGCGCTGCAGGATACCCGTTTGGTCGGCGTCTCCCCCCTAACCATGGGACCTCAACCGGGACGTGTGCTCGGGCGGCCATGCGTTAGATTCCTCCAGGGCAATTAGCCACGCCTCCCCCCCGCGATATCCAGCCCGTGTGACCGGGGCCTTAGATGTACAAATTGCAGACAAGATGAGGTTAATCTTGACAGGAAGCCACCTTCATGAAAAGTTTAAATATTATGCTTGAATACTTACATTTTCCGGGCACGATCTTTGCCGCGCTGCAGGATACCCGTTTGGTCAGCATCTCCCCCCCTAACCATGGGACCTCAACCGGGACGTGTGCTCGGGCGGCCATGCGTTAGATTCCTCCAGGGCAATTAGCCACGCCTCCCCCCCACCACCACCACGATATCCAGCCCGTGTGACCGGGGCCTTAGATGTACAAATTGCAGACAAGATGAGGTTAATCTTGACAGGAAGCCACCTTCATGAAAAGTTTAAATATTATGCTTGAATACTTACATCCATGATAAAGTAACTTATCTTTTAAAACGTGTATTATAAGTTCTAGCATTATAAGTTATTTTCTGCAGGTTTAAACGGGGCTGGCAGCTTCTGGTTAGTCCAAGTTCTGCAACTGTCTGTTTTGTCTCTTTGACAGTTATCTGGCTGTCAAAGTAAAATACTCAATTGGTAAGTCCCTCTAAAGTGGTGCTCAAATATATTGAAAACATGTTCTGGTAGGAATGTTTCCCTTAAGTCTCAAAAGTCAGGGACAGCTTTCATGCAGTAACTTTCAGCTATCAAGTATTAGGAAGGCAGCTTTTTATGTTGTGATTTTAAAAAAAAATTAAGCCCTCAGTTTGCAATTGATGTGTTTGCTTTATAGGGTGCTGTTTTGTTACATTTTATACCCGTAAAGCTGCACTAGAAGCACAGAATGCCCTTCATAACATGAAGATTCTCCCAGGGGTAAGACAACAAGCGCATTCTCTCTCTTGTATATCCCTAGTTCTTCTGTTCTCATTTCAATTTGTTTTGGGTGCCAGCTTTTCTGGGATGGATGTGTGGAATCTTTTGGTTCTGCTAACACAAACTTGGTCTTTCCTTGCCCCTCTGCATTGGTTTATAATCCAATATTTTAAAAGATAATGGCTGCAAAATTCTGGTTCTGTCGAGTATGTGGATAGCATTTATCTATCCTAATCACTTTCTTTTGTTCACAGATGCACCATCCTATCCAAATGAAGCCAGCTGATAGTGAAAAGAATAATGGTATGTGTGTGGAGAACAAACTTTCTTTGAAGATCAGCCTGTTAAGCTTAGACAAGGGAACTTTCCACTTAAGAAACGGTATTGTAGTTTCCAACCTCATCTATGTGGTTACCAAGGCATCCCACATTCATTCTATCTGCTGAATAGTCCATGCCA